>NW_021144813.1:222887-250387 GCF_900634625.1 Parambassis ranga | reverse complement strand
TGTTAGCATTAATTAGCACAATGCTACTGTCAGCAGACCAGGGACCCTCCAAATCAGGTTTGTGAACATCCCATTGAAATACAATGGGTTTTTCAAATGTGTTAGCATTAATTAGCACAATACTACTGTCAGCAGACCAGGGACCCTCCAAATCAGGTTTGTGAACATCCCATTGAAATACAATGGGTTTTTCAAAAGTGTTAGCATTACTTAGCATAATGCTACTGTCAGCAGACCAGGGACACTCCAAATCAGGTTTGTGAACCTCTCATTGAAATACAATGGGTTTTTCAAAAATGTTAGCATTAATTAGCATAATGCTACTATCAGCAGACCAGGGACACTCCAGATCAGGTTTGGGAACCTCCCATTCCAATTAAGTGTTTTTTTTTTTCAAACCTGTTAGCATTAATTAGCACAATGCTACTGTCAGCAGACCAGGGACACTCCAAATCACCTCCCATTGAAATACAATGGGTTTTTCAAATGTGTTAGCATTAATTAGCACAATATTACTGTCAGCAGAACAGGGACACTTGGAGTGTCCCGGATCTGACAGGCAGATGTAGGACACTCCAAATCAGGTTTAGTAACCTCCTATACCAATTAAGTGTTTTTTTTCAAACCTGTTAGCATTAATTAGCACAATGCTACTGTCAGCAGACCAGGGATACTCCAACTCACCTCCCGTTGAAATACAATGGGTTTTTCAAATGTGTTAGCATTAATTAGCACAATATTACTGTCAGCAGTACAGGGACACTTGGAGTGTCCCGGATCTGACAGGCAGATGTAGGACACTCCAAATCAGGTTTGGGAACCTCCCATTCCAATTAAGTGTATTTTTTCAAACCTGTTAGCATTAATTAGCACAATGCTACTGTCAGCAGACCAGGGATACTCCAACTCACCTCCCGTTGAAATACAATGGGTTTTTCAAATGTGTTAGCATTAATTAGCACAATATTACTGTCAGCAGTACAGGGACACTTGGAGTGTCCCGGATCTGACAGGCAGATGTAGGACACTCCAAATCAGGTTTGGGAACCTCCCATTCCAATTAAGTGTATTTTTTCAAACCTGTTAGCATTAATTAGCACAATGCTACTGTCAGCAGACCAGGGACACTCCAAATCAGGTTTGTGAACCTCCCATTGAAATACAATGGGTTTTTCAAAAGTGTTAGCATTACTTAGCATAATGCTACTGTCAGCAGACCAGGGACACTCCAAATCAGGTTTGCGAACCTCCCATTGAAATACAATGGGTTTTTCAAAAGTGTTAGCATTAATTAGCATAATGCTACTGTCAGCAGACCAGGGACACTCCAAATCAGGTTTGTGAACCTCTCATTGAAATACAATGGGTTTTTCAAAAATGTTAGCATTAATTAGCATAATGCTACTATCAGCAGACCAGGGACACTCCAGATCAGGTTTGGGAACCTCCCATTCCAATTAAGTGTTTTTTTTTTTCAAACCTGTTAGCATTAATTAGCACAATGCTACTGTCAGCAGACCAGGGACACTCCAAATCACCTCCCATTGAAATACAATGGGTCTTTCAAATGTGTTAGCATTAATTAGCACAATATTACTGTCAGCAGAACAGGGACACTTGGAGTGTCCCGGATCTGACAGGCAGATGTAGGACACTTCAAATCAGGTTTAGGAACCTCCCATTCCAATTAAGTGTTTTTTTTTTCAAACCTGTTAGCATTAATTAGCACAATGCTACTGTCAGCAGACCAGGGACACTCCAACTCACCTCCCATTGAAATACAATGGGTTTTTCAAATGTGTTAGCATTAATTAGCACAATATTACGGTCAGCAGTACAGGGACACTTGGAGTGTCCCGGATCTGACAGGCAGATGTAGGACACTCCAAATCAGGTTTGGGAACCTCCCATTCCAATAAGTGTTTTTTTTCAAACCTGTTAGCATTAATTAGCACAATGCTACTGTCAGCAGACCAGGGACACTCCAACTCACCTCCCATTGAAATACAATGGGTTTTTCAAATGTGTTAGCATTAATTAGCACATTACTGTCAGCAGTACAGGGACACTTGGAGTGTCCCGTATCTGACAGGCAGATGTAGGACACTCCAAATCAGGTTTGGGAACCTCCATACCAATTAAGTGTATTTTTTCAAACCTGTTAGCATTAATTAGCACAATGCTACTGTCAGCAGACCAGGGACACTCCAAATCACCTCCCATTGAAATACAATGGGTTTTTCAAATGTGTTAGCATTAATTAGCACAATACTACTGTCAGCAGACCAGGGACACTCCAAATCAGGTTTGTGAACCTCCAATGTGGATTGGGATTCTCGAACCTTTGCAGATGTCGCACGTGGCTGAAATTTTAATATGTTGTTCGGGGGCTGAGCAGATCGGCATCAGTTGGGTGGCTGTCGGACCTTCGCCCTCTAAATGGCGGCCCATCAAGCGTTGCTGCTTTTCCACATTCAAGCCTGCGCCATTCAGACACAGAATGGCAAAACACTTTCAAAATTGGCTCAGATCATCAACTCTGGACAGTGGACATGTGTGCAAAGTTTCAGTGCTTGAAACTGTGCAGCATAGTCCAAAATCAGTATGAAAATCCAAGAGGAAGTGATTTTTTTACAAGTTAAGAGGCCTTATGTACACATACATACAAGTGACCTTTGACCTTTGGATAAGTAAAGGCAGCAGTGACTCCAAACTAGGTACACAGTAAGCACCTATGCCTGTGATGAACATACTACAGTTTGGAACCTGTCATGCAAAGCATTGCTGAGAAATTGCTGGAAATATGTTGCACATTAGAATAGGGACAGTTTCATCCAATTAGGTGATAATCAGGCCTAGAGAATGCTCATAATTTGACCTAGGCACTTCACACCTGGCACACATGTATAAGGCCTTCCTCTGATTGAGTCCTGTGAATTTGGTGCCTGTGTGTCAAAGTATTGCTGAGAAATTGCTGGAAATATGGTAAATCAGTTTGGCACAGTTCTCCTCAGATTTCTGCACCCCACACCATTTTAAGGCCCACCAAATGCCCATTTTTTGACCATGGCACTTCAAACCTGGCACACATGTATAAGGCCTTCCTCTGATTGAGTCCTGTGAATTTGGTGCCTGTGTGTCAAAGTATTGCTGAGAAATTCCTGGAAAATTCAATTTTCAATTCAATTCAGTTTTATTTATATAGCGCATATTACAATCAGACATTGTCTCAAAGCGCTTCACAGGAACCCCCCTAAGAGCACTGTGGCAAGGAAAAACTCCCTTTAAGAGGAAGAAACCTTGAGCAGGACCCGTCGACTTAAGGGGGAACCAGTCCTGCTGCTAGTCAGAGAGGATGAGGGAGAGAGAGAGAGAGAGAGAGAGAGAGAGGATGAAGGAGAAAGAGAGAGAGGGAGAGAGGAGCAAACATGATACAAACATGATACAGTACAGAGCAAACATGACAGCAAGATGAAACAGTGATTATATTGCAATAGATATCTATATATATCGTCGGTCCATAAGTAGGAATAGTAATTTGATAGTAAAGATGAGCAGCAGGGGCTAGTGAAGTCGATGAGCACAGGAGAGATCAGGGACCAGACTGCAGGTCAGTATGCAGGTCTTGAGACCTGCAAAGAGAGAGAGCGAGAGCGAGGCACAGAACTACAAGGAAGACAGTTAACACAGATTATGAGACGATATTACCCAGTATGATCCAGACTAAGGAGAGTGGAGGAGAGGTCAGAGGGTGTTCAGAGGATCGTGTTTGTGCCCCCCGACAACGTAGAGCAAGAGAGACTTCACGGGCCGGACTGCAGGTCATCATCCAGGTCTTGAGACCAGTGTGAGCCAGACTAAGGAGAGAAAAGGAGAGGTTAGAGGGTGAGAGGGAAACTGCTCAGTGGATCATGTTTGTGCCCCCCAACAACGTAGGCCTAGAGCAGCATAGCTGTGCTACACACTAGGTCTAAGGCTAACTGTACGCCTTACTAAACAGAAAAGTTTTAAGTCTAGTCTTAAAGGTGGAGGCAGTGTCTGCCTCTCGGACCCAGATTGGTAACTGGTTCCATAATAGCGGTGCCTGATAGCTGAAAGCTCGTCCTCCCATTCTACTTCTATGAATCCTAGGAACTACTAATAAACCTGCACTCAGAGATCTGAGTGTCCTATTAGGAACATATGGTACAATCAGGTCCTGCAGATACAATGGAGCAAGTCCATGAAGAGCCTTGTAGGTTAGAAGAAGGATCTTGAAGTGTATTCTTGAGTCCACTGGGAGCCAGTGAAGAGACGCTAGGACAGGAGAGATATGATCCCTTTGGCTGCTTCCTGTCAGAACTCTAGCTGCTGCGTTCTGGATCAGCTGCAGACTGTTGATGGAGTAATGTGGACATCCTGACAATAAAGAGTTGCAGTAGTCCAGTCTTGAAGTGACAAAAGCATGGATGAGCTTTTCAGCATCACTCTGAGAGAGGATGCTCCTGATCTTAGTAATATTACGCAGGTGAAAGAAAGCGGTCCTGCTTAATATGAGAGACAAACGACATGTCTTGATCAAAGATAACTCCAAGGTTCCTCACAGTCGTACTGGAGGCCAGAGTAATTCCATCCAGGGAGAAAGTATTATCTGATAAACTAGTTCTGAGATGTTTCGGTCCAAAAACAATGACCTCAGTCTTGTCCGAGTTTAATAGTAAAAAGTTGGAGGACATCCAGTCCTTTATGTCCTTTAGACACGCCTGTAGTCTGACTAGCGGCTCCGTTTCTTCAGGCTTCATGGATAAATACAGCTGGGTATCATCAGCATAACAATGAAAGTTTATGCCGTGCTTCTGGATGATGTTTCCTAGAGGGAGCATGTAGAGGGTGAACAGGATCGGTCCGAGCACAGAACCCTGTGGAACACCGTGGTTAACCCTTGTACCTGTGGAAGACACATCGTTAGTGTGAACAAAATGAAATCTGTCAGATAAATATGATTTAAACCAGCGCAGTGCTGTTCCTGTAATCCTGATCTCGTGTTCCAATCTGTGTAGCAGGATGCGATGGTCTACGGTGTCGAAGGCAGCACTGAGATCCAGTAGAACGAGTACAGAGACGAGACCCCGGTCCGATGCCATGAGGAGGTCATTGGTGACTTTAAGCAGTGCTGTTTCTGTGCTGTGATGGGCTCTGAAACCAGACTGGAAAGCATCAAACAGACTGTTACTACACAGGTGGTCGTTTAGCTGACAACAACAACAGACTCTTTCGAGTAGTTTGGAGATAAAGGTGAGATTGGAGATCGGTCTGTAGTTTCCTAGGACGTCCGGGTCCAGTGAAGGTTTTTTAAGTATCGGAATGATCACAGCAGTTTTAAAAGCCTGTGGTACATATCCTGTTCCCAGAGACAAGTTGATCTGTCCTAATATAGAGTCTCCGATCAGAGGAATAGCATCCTTGAGGAGCTGTGAAGGGATCGGATCCAGAAGACAGGTAGTAGGTTTAGACTTGCTGATGCTGGTGGTCAGCTCAGGGAGGCCGATGGGCGCGAAGCAGTCCAGAGTTAGATCAGGATCCGTTTCCAGAAGTGGCGGTGTATCCTCAGCGGTCACAGAGAGATTGTGGTTGATTTGTCCTCTAATAGTGGTGATTTTATCAGTGAAGAAGCTCATGAAGTCTTCACTACTAAGAGCTGCAGGAATGCGAGGCTCCACAGAGCTGTGGCTCTTTGTCAGCCTGGCCACGGCGTTAAAAGAGAAAGCGCGGGTTGTTCTTGTTTTCTTCTATTAGTGATGAATAGTAGGCTGTCCTGGCTTTACGAAGGGCCTTCTTATACGTCAGCAGACTGTCTCTCCAGATCCTCCGGGAGTCATCTGATTTAGAGGACTGCCACATCCTCTCCATCCTACGTGTAATCCGTTTCAGTGATCGGATGTTTGAGTTGTACCACGGAGCTAGCCTCTTCTGGTTTGTAGTTTTCTTCTTCTTCAGTGGAGCAATCCTGTTTAAGACTGAGTGTAGTGTGTCTGCAGTGTTGTTGACAAAGCGGTCCAGCTCTGCAGGAGTAACATTTAAGTTGGTACCCCCATCAGTACTTGGGACTGTGGGGAGTACTGGTAGGATTGCTGTCCTAAACTGCTTTACGGCGTCTTCAGACAGACATCTGCTGTAGTAGACCTTTTCCTTAGGTGCTGGTAGGTCTGAAAGAGAGAAGTCAAAGGTTATTAATGAGTGATCTGAAAGAACAGGATTTTGAGACCACACTAGCAGGTTCTCAGCTTCCAGGCCGTAGGTGAGAACCAGGTCGAGGGTGTGACTGTGACAGTGTGTGGGTTCATTTACTAAGTTGAGTTGAGTTGAGTTGAAGGCAATCTTCAGACTGTCAGAGTCGACGTCCATATGAATGTTAAAGTCACCCACTATAATGACTTTATCTGTGCTAAGCACTAAACTTGATAAGAAGTCTGAAAACTCCAGCAGGAACTCTGAATAAGCAGCAGCAGGTGGACGATACACTACGACGAGTAAAACAAATTCTGACTTCTTCCAGCTTCCGTGAGACAGGCTGAGAGTGAGACTCTCAAAAGAAGTATGAGTAGACTTAGGTTTAGGATTCATCTGAAGACTGGAGCGGTAGATTGCTGCCACTCCTCCTCCGCGACCTGTAACTCTAGGAACATGACAGTTAATATAACAGGACGGAGTTGATTCATTTAAAGCAACATATTCTTCACCTTCACCTTCTTCAAAGTATATCAGTGTGATGATCAACAATTAAATCATTAACTAAGAGCGACTTAGAGTGTAGGGATCGTATGTTAAACAATCCACACCTGAGTGTTCTGTTACCTTGATCTATGTGTTTGTGTGTGTTAGTGTGTATTTTTATGAGGTTATTATGATTAATATATCTTAACTTGTGTGCTTGATGAACTGTGGGAGGACGTGTGACCGTCACCACTTCAATAACATTATTAAGCTTAGTGTTTCTATGTGTAGTTGTATTTAATGTGTTTCTAACTGAGGGCGGCAGTCCTCCAGAAGCAGCAGAGAGGTGTGTAGGACAGCGACTCTGCCTCCTGGCCTCGACCCTGGGTTGTCAGGTTGGTCTAATAAACTTGGCTATGTTGCTAGAAATCAGAGCTGCACCACCCTGGGTGGGATGGATGCCATCTCTCCTAATAAGGCCAGTCTAGATCGATAAATGTAGACTGCATGAAGCCCTAATACACCGGCTTGTGAGGGCGAAGGTGGTGGAGAAGGTACTGAGATGCTTGATTCTATTCTTAGTTGTTTTTTTCATGCCTATTCTGCCATGTATAATTCCCCCCCCCCCCCCCCCCCCCCCGGATAAATAAAGTTGTTTAATTTGATTTGATTTGAAGCTCTCGGCACTGAGGGCGACCAACCCACATCCGCCTATGGTGTCGGAGCTGGACCTGCAGGCCAGGGAGGATGAGGCGGGGACGACCTGCACAAACTGCCGGGTAATGGCAGCAAAAAACCGGGCCCTTCGCGAGAAGGTGGCACAGCTGGAGGTGAGTGAATGTAACAGTACGGCTTCATTTCTACATAAATTGTACTAACATACAATGCACTTCTTCTTCTCTCTCTACAGAGAAAACTGCAGGGGGCTGGAAAGGTAGGCCCCAAAAATATACCTACTGCTCCAGCCACTGAGGCAAGTTTTTCCCTAGCAAGAATTTAACATTCAGCGGCAGGAAAATGCCAGGCTCTGATCTAATGTTTCTTTTTACAGACTCAGTCTTCATCCAGCTGTTGTAACGATTCTGAGGAGGGGTGGCAGGATGAGGTGCAGCAGGTGGTGGAGGCAGGGTGTGAGGAGGCGGAGCCATGCCTCCTTACAACCCAGCCCTCTACTCCAGCCACTGAGGCAAGTTTTTCCCTAGCAAGAATTTAACTTTCAGCGGCAGAAAAATGCCAGGCTCTGATCTAATGTTTCTTTTACAGCCTCAGCAGTCATCCAGCTGTTGTGAGGAGGGGTGGCAGGATGAGGTGCAGCGGGAGGTGGAGGCAGGGTGTGAGGAGGCGGAGCCATGCCTCCTTACAACCCAGCCCTCTACTCCAGCCACTGAGGCAAGTTTTTCCCCAGCAAGAATTTCACTGTCACCGGCAGTAAAACACCAGGCTCTGATCTAATGTTTCTTTTACAGCCTCAGCCGTCATCTCATGAGGGTGTGGCGGTGCCAGCAGAGGTGGAGGTGGAGGATCCCGATTGGGAGGAGTTCAAGGAGGAGAAGGCCAGGAAGCCCAAAGACAGTGAGAACAGGGCAAGCCTGCCGGCATTCCTGGCCCGGCTCATCGTGGAGGACAGGGAGGAAAGGGTGAGTGACAGCTCACTGCACAGCTCACAGTGTACATTCAGAAGGTTCGCTTCAACCTTTGTAATATCTGTAAAAGAAATACTTACCTAAAAATACTTACCTTAAAAAATACTTACCCAAAAAATACTTACCTAAAAAAATACTTACCTAGTTAAATACTTACCTAAAAAAATACTTACCTAATATTACCTATATTTCTACTATGTTCCAGAGTGGAGAGACCAAAACTGCCACGGCTGGGCCGCTCCCCCAGTGCCTGGCCAACATTTTTAAAGGCCGCAGCAAGGGGTCAGCCCTCCGGAATTTGAAATTCCCAAGCTCAATTGGTGAGTAGCAAAAGGTTGTGGCACAAGATAAGAGACATTTACTGCTGCTCTACACATTTTTTTTCCTGTGTGTCTTCACAGAGAGCTACCTAAAGTCCTACTCCATGTTCATATTCTGTCCGGAGGGCACCCCAAAAATGCAAGAAAACTCCGTTTCCAAGATGAGCAGAACCAGGGCGTTCTGCTCTTTTATGGCCCTGGGCTGGCAAACCGACAACACCTGGACGTGGGAATTTCTGGGAAACCTGGAACACCTTGCTGCGTGAGCTTGAATTTCTTCTAGTATAAACATAGTACTACTTTTGCAGTGTAACTCCAGCTAAATCAATTTTCTTTTGCTTATGTTTTTCACAGTTACCCGGCTGTGCTGCGGAGAATGGGCATGTCGCCAGTGACATCGGCCAGGCCACTGGCTTTGTCGAGTACCTCCGTGACACCCCTCCGCAGCACAGCCGGCTGAAGGCACAGGATGTGGTCGTCCTGTTCAGGTACCTGAAAAAAATGTACAGGGACCTGAACAGGACGATCCTGGGCCACCAGATTGCTGTGAAGGCCCGTAAGCAACAACAGCTGGTGAGCCGGAAGTCGCTCGGGACCTGCATCCGCCTGGCCAGAGACAGGATGGGTAATGCTAGACTCCACACACACAATCCCAGCTTCACATACTACACTACACATACTTTATCAGTCTAATCATATGAACTGAAAGTTAGCCTTACTAATGCATCTCTCTCTCTTCTTTTCACAGACGACGTGGAGAAGGCCGCACCCAAAGATCCGGTCACAAGGTACCGGTTCTTTGGGTACATGGCCGCCTTCCTGACCTGCATATACGGGCACAGGACTGGGGTGCTCACCCGTATGCAGGTCAGGGAGGTGGAAAGGGCAGTAGGGGATGACAGTACGGGCTACCTCGTCAGTGTAAGTTCAAGATGCCCGCAAAAGAGTTTACCATGAGTTTAAAGCCTCAGAAAGAACTAATGGTGTGTCTTTGTGTGTCTGCTCTTTAATATATACTTACCTCTTTAAATACTTGCCTGGTTAAATACTTACCTAAAAAAATACTTACCTGGTTAAATACTTGCCTAAAAAAATTCCTTACCTGAAAAGGAAGCAGTTAATGTTAATGATGATAATATATGATGATAGATATATTAATACTGAATGAATCTTGAACCCCTTTTTTCTTTCAGATGACAAAGCCAAAGCAAAAAGCAGAAAGAACTAATGGTGTGTCTTTGTGTGTCTGCTCTTCTTGCAGGTCCTGGACCACAAAACTTGCCGTAAATTCGGCCAGGCCCAGGTTTTTCTGGAGCCTGCTGAATTTAAGTGGTTCAGGCGCTGGCTGAGGCTCCGTGGCCGGGCGGTTGCCACAAACACATTGTTTTTTAACTCCCTCGGGAGGGGGGAGGCAAAGAATATGACGAAGTACTTCCAGAAGGCGTGGGCTTGCTGTGGCTACCTACGTAAGTTTCCAATACTCTCCCGGTTTCCCTGAATGCCCTATGATCCATACTGATGTCGCCTTTTGCTTGTCTATTTTCCACAGAACTTTGAGGACAACAACCCAACCATGAAGGAGGCAGTGTCCTCCTTCATGTGCCACAATATTGACACTCAGGAACGTTTTTCCGCACTTCACAAAAGCCTCGGCCTTGCAAAGTCCCTCAGGGAAGTCTTTGTGCGGCTGTCCTTAAACCAGACCTCCGTGGAAGACTTTAAAGATGGAGATGACTCCACATCCACCTCTGGACTGAAGAGGGCCAGGGAGTCATCTCCTGAGGCAGAGGAGCGCCCAGCCAAGGTAACTCACTTGTGTGCAGTTGATGGAACATGCTGCAAGCCAATAAATGTTAGCATATCAGGTCAAAACATGTCCTTCTTTTCTTAGATCACAAAGAAACCGGTAAAGTCCCCAGCCAATAACCTGAAAAGGCTGGCAAAGAAGGTGAAGGAGAGGGTGGGCCTTTCACCCAAGAGTCCCTTCACACCCACGAGGAGATACCTAAGGTCAAGGGTCATCCTGAAAAACATTAGGCAGGGTGGAAAGAGTTTTTTGAATATGTAAATGCGTTTTTAATAGAGTTTAAGTTTCCTTTATTGTAAATATTTATCAATGAAATTTGCGTTTTTAATAGAGTTTAAGTTTCCTTTATTGTAAATATTTATCAATGAAATTTGTGTATTTAATAGAGTTTAAGTTTCCTTTATTGTAAATATTTATCAATGAAATTTGTGTTTTTAATAGAGTTTAAGTTTCCTTTATTGTAAATATTTATTAATGAAATAATTGTTCTTTTTTATGTTACATACATTGTACATAATTTGAATACAAAGTTTCGGCCAACTGACAGTGTCTGAGACTTTTTTGAACACACAACATATGCAGTAAAAGGGATGGTTTATAAAACATGGAAAAGCAGTCTAGGTGGGCCCAAGTGGAAGACAATACAGGTAAGCCATGAAGGTAAAAACATACATACAAACCTGATGTGGAGTATCCAAAGTCTGCTGATGGTAGCACTGAGCTAACCCACATCAAATCCCCCAGGTGTCAGGGTTTGAGTGGAGAGGACACAGGCACTCTCCACTCAAACCCTGACACCTGGGGGATTTGATGTGGGTTAGCTCAGTGCTACTTTGTACAAAAGTAGATCAAGAAAAAAGCCTTTGATCGTGTTGAACATAAATTCTTATGGAAGGTTATGGAAAAATTAGGTTTTAGCATTGATTTTATTGGCATGATTAAGGTGCTTTATAATGACATTGAGAGTGTGCTGAAGGTCAATAGTAGCTTGTGTGCTCCTTTTAAGGTGAATAAAGGCATTAGACAGGGCTGTGCGCTGTCTGGAATGCTATATGCACTCTCCTTGGAACCCCTCCTTCATAAAATTCATTTAAGTATTCATGGCTTGGCTTTACCTGGTTTTAACAAGCGTGTGATTTTATCTGCCTATGCTGATGATGTTCTAATTTGTGTTAACAGCCAACAAGATATAAACAGGGTGGTTAACACTGTGAGTAAGTTTTCTGAAATGTCAGCAGCAAGGGTGAACTGGGAAAAAAGTGAGGCACTTACTGTCAGCAAGTGGCAGGGAGGTCTCCCAGTACTTCCTCAAGGACTTATATGGAAAGAAGATGGGTTCAAATATCTTGGTGTGCACTTAGGTGCTGAGAACATTGTAAAGAAAAGTTGGGAAAATGTTGTTGAAAAAGTTGAACTGAAATTACCTATTAATTAAGTGGAGATGGATTCATTCACAGATGTCCTATAGAGGAAGAGTTTTGGTTTTAAATAATCTTGTTGCTTCTGTGTTGTGGCACCGACTGGCCTGTTTGGATCCTCCATCAGGCTTGTTAGCCAGGATCCAGGCTAAGATGGTTAACTTTTTTTGGGACCGTTTCCATTGGGTCCCACAGTCTGTCCTATACTTGTCACAAAGTGAGGGGGGACAAGGCCTCATCCACCTAGCCAGTAAAACAGCTACTTTCCGTTTAGAGTTCGTGAAAAAATACCTAACAGGATCCTCTGATTTAATATGGAAGGATGTGACAAGCTGTATTTTAAGGAGAGTTAACAACCTGGGAATGGATGCGGCTCAGTTTTTAACTGATTTTAGATTTTTAAAGTTAGGTGGGTTACCTCCATTTTATCAGAGTGTTTTTAGGACATGTGGTCTTTTTAATTGGGAAAGAAGTTTGACAAGAACCTCTCTGCACTGGTTGCTGAAGGAGCCTTTAGTCTGTGGCGCGAGACTTGACATAAGTGAAAATCCTGGTCTTGGCCTCATAAAAACCTTATGTTATAAAGAACTCATTTCCTTAAAACAGTTGGTCGATATAGCAAAGCCTGAACTTACAGATGCTCAAGCTCTGTGCTCTGCACTGAGTGTAAGAAGCTCTGTTCGGCTGGCGCAAAGAGGACTGGCAATATGGAGACCGAGACTCTCTCTGAGTGAGAACCATCTCCTCCTACAACATGGGAGGAATGAGATTGAGCCTGATCGCATGGATGCTTTTCCAGAAATGCACCTATGTCTTAAGATCTCTGAGCCTGATGGCACCCTTCTGTCGACTAATGTCAGCAAAGACTTGTGTTTCGAAGGAATGGACAAAAAGACATTGTACAGCATGTGTGTAAAGACTATCCACATGAAGAGCCTTCACAACAGGGCACCTACGGTGTGGACAGACAGACTCATGGGACATAGTCCACAGTGGATGATTCTGTATAAGCCTCCTATCAAGAAAAAGACGGGGGATCTGCAGTGGAGAATCTTACATGGCGCTATAGCTACCAATGCTTTTCTATCTGCTTTTCAGAATAATGTTTCGAAAGAATGTCCTTTTTGCGGTTTGATTGAGAATGTCTTCCATATTTTTACTGAGTGTATGAGGCTGACAGATTTTTTAAAAGTCTTAACTGATGTTTTTAAGCTTTTGAACTTTGTGTTTAATGGTCCCAGGCTTATTTGTGGAGTGAAGTACATCAGAAGGAACAGAGGTCAGCTTGCAAATTTTTTAACAGGAGAAGCTAAATTAGCAATTTATCTTACTCGTAAAGACAGAATACAAACCGGGGTTTCACATGATGTTGTGGCTCTTTGGAAGTGGAACATAACATGACACTGACATGTCAATGTGTTAGTTTTTTTAAATTAATAATGTAAATAAATGTGTTTTTAAAAATCAAATCTTCTTCTTCTTCTTCTTCTCCTTCTTTTATTACCAAATAATGGCTGTTTTGTTTCAGGTGCAGTTTTTGAATACATTCCATTTCCGGGTGGGAGGAAACTTAAATACATTACGTTATTTAATTGAATCACTTTCAGTCAACACAAGAGAATCTAGCACATTTAACAATGTGTGCAAATACATGGAGATTACTTGTGTGAATTATGTTAACAGAGGAAATATGAATGATTTGTGTTGCATATACTAGTACTGCTTTTGTAGATTCAAAGACCCAGTGTTTCCATTTTTTCAGTGTGCCATCTGGTGTATGAGCAATTAAAGAAGAAGGTCTTACTATGCCTGCACACTGACCACACACACATTTATTATATGTGTATATATTTATATACACATTATGTATGCAAACCCTGTTTTCAATTTCTGCACAGCTCTCAGAAGTGACCTATGGACTGCACATGCTGCTCCTCGGCTGGACTGAATCCTTCTCTGAGCAGTTCTGTGAGGCACAATGGCCACGCGCTGCCTGTCTGAGCACAGGCGTGAAAGCCTGCACTGCTGTTTAATAATGCATCAGGTTTCAGTGTTGTTGGTTTGCAGGAGGAGGAGGAGGAGGAGAAGGAGCGGTGGTGTGGTCAAACTGGCCCACGTGTCAAAAGATTAATTTACTGCTAAGATCTCATCCAAACTCACACTAAATATCTGCCATGGATCTGCCAAAGCACAGCCAGGTCCTGAAAGGCAAGGTGTTTAATAGGACTATATTATATTGCTAGTGCTGTGAGTGGTTTGGCTGTTTAAGTGGACTAATCATAGTTTTCACTCTGGAATCTGCATTGCAGTGAAAGCATCAGATTGTCTGTTGGACACAGTACTCTGACACAGCCTCCCTCACAATTTGTGAATGGTGATTACTTAATTCTGTTGCATCCAAGAATGTGGCTGCAGATTTCATATCTGTTAATGGCTTTTACCAGGCGAGGAACACAACTGAGGGTAAAAAAAAGGAGTGTTTTCTTTTGTTACGTAAGCTCATCTGCGCTGAGGTGGAAAAAATGGCAGTCATTACTGTCACACTGTTCTCAAATATACTTTCTTCTGTAACATTTGCTGAGTGGCTGCCTTATCTTAGGTGTATGTGTCTTTTGTCTGTTATTTCTGAGAATGTGGGTGTGTGCTTACAGGAGAGTGAGTACCTTGTAATGGGCGCAGCTGTGCTTTTCTACTTGTTAACCCCCACAGCGGGGAGATGTAAGCTGCAAGGAGCTGAGTGGACAGGACCTCTCCCCCAGAGTAGCAGAAGAGAGAGAGTGGAGGTGACACACAGCACGGCAGTGAGATAGAAACTCCACACATCAGCTATATACTGCACCCACAGTTTCACCTTTACATACCCGCTGGACTATGTAATATATAAAATCTAAGGATTTATGAAGAAAAAATGTTTTGAGCTTAAACTCATTGAGAAGTCTAAAACATAAATACAGCTGGGAGTTAATGACTTTCAGCTAAAATTACAAAAATTCTCCTCATGACAAAAACACTTGATGCTTGAAAGAGTGTCTGATTGTGTCAATTTTTAAGCTGTGCTCTTTGGGAATACTTACGTAGACTTAATTTAATCATTTCTCAGATAAAATTACAAAAATTCAGAGACAGAAGCAAAGGGGCTTTTGAACAGTAACCGTCAGCAGTCTCTGAATGAGCTATAAAGAAGTAATAAAAGCAGAAACACAAGGATACAGGAAAACAAGGACATCTCAGCGGATTAATGAATGAGATTTACTCCTTGCAGAAAGTGACAAGGTAGTAGTACACATGGTGTGAATTCAATTAATACCTCATAAACCTCATTCGTCTTCTTTAACGAACACATTGGTCCTCTATGTTGAGTCAGCAGGATGTCACAGCTGATTTTTGGTGATGACTGTACGTATATCCTCATTAAGCTTGTATCAGCTTGTTTTTTGTCTGGGATGGTTCACACTTGTAGTTTGGTTCTCTTGGTTCCGACTAAAGCAGGATTTGCTTGTAAATTTGATATGCTTGTTAAACCAAATGTTAAAAATACCTTTCACCTCAAAAGATTTTTTTTCAATGTGTGATTTTTTTTCTCCATTCATTCTGTTGTATTTAGTGAGGCACATTGATTATTGTGAGAATTGTGTGGTCACTCATTCCAACCAAAACTTGCTCTTGCCAGGCTTCAACCTCTTTTGTGCTCGTGGCTGAAGAATCAGGTGGTCCTCGTAGGACATTTGCAAGATTTATTAGCCTCCGCCACAGTCACAGATTCATAAACTGTAAGCAGAGCGGCTTTGAGGGGGGTTTTGAAATGATTGTCAGCCAAATAAAAAAAAGAAATAAGCAAACAGCTGGGTTATTTTTGAGCAAAGTGACAAAACAGATGACGGCTGCACGAACACCTACTAGTAGATCATAAATAATTGGTGGGTGCTGGAAGTTGTCATGTATTGTTTCGTGTACCTTTTACCTCTTAAATAAAAGGTTCCCTTGACTGGCTTCATATTGATCTGCCCCACAGTATATTCTCAGTCTGCAGGCGGTGACCTCTCACTGGCCCCTTCTAAACCATGATCCTCCACCAGCCCTGTCTGTTAGGTTAGCATGAATGTGCCCTGCCCCACCTCCCCTTGACCCTTTTACTCACTACTCCCAGTAAACAATAAGAGAAAAAACCTTAAGCATGTCTGATAAGCATGCATAATACTCAACGATAACTTTGATGTATGTGTGCAGTAATAGCCAGACTCTCTGTATCCTGTGTGCCCTGTTGTTGATATGGGTGAGGTGAGGATGAACTTTAGTATCCACGAATGACGAGTGTGTGGCTCTACCTAGTTATCTGGTCTATAGAAGCGACCCAGGACAGCACATTACCACATGGATGGATGCCGTCATTGTGTAGATAAATGATAGCCGCTTACACTCCCGAAGAAGGGCCCAATGAAATGGGAATTATGTCAGCAACATTATTCCTCAAAGCCGGGGTCTGTAACACATTTACACACAGCCACACAGACACACTTTAAGCCTTGGCTGGCACCCATAATTTCCCTGCATGTGTGTGCAGTTGAAAGGATGTGTTGTGGGTAAGAAGTGTCAGGTATAAAGTGCTGTGTCATATTGGGTTCACAATGCTGCATGAAACAGCAGTCCGTGCATGTACAGCTGTCACACCCAACCAGAGAGCACCCATACATCCAAAGGATTCTTCTGCAGGTCTATCTAAAAAACATATTTAGCATAGTTGGTACTACAAGTGAGGAATAAATGAATGAAGTAGTAGAATGGATGAATGGTTGAATCCTGACTGTGTTGTGGGCGTATGTGTGACAAAGCGTGTTCCGCTGATCTACTAGTAGGTGTTCGTGTATTCAGATATAAAATTTAACAAGAATATTGTTATGCTGCTGGAAATTAATAGAATAAATGGAAATTGAAGCACAATTGCAGCCTTCACGCCACAGGATGCACACGTTGTTGTGTATGGTTGCCCCCCCCCCCCCCCATATGTATATATCATACCTACTTAACAGTTACGTGGAACCACTTGACATAACATTTTTAAGTAAATTCAACAGATTTTCTTCTTTGAATGTGCTTTATTCATCAAACAGCCAAAAAATACTTTCAAAATATTAAAATATGTGAGTTTTGTGTAAGAGGACCTGGATAGCAGTTATTCTATCATGGTGTCAAACCAGGTGCTGGGGTCTCCACATAATAAGTCCTCGAAGTTAAACAGCTGGTCCAGGTTGACAGTGGAGCTACAGAGAAAATCACCGCTGCCTTGCTCTTCTTCAGGCCAGGGATTTTCCTGGAAGTCCGTGGCAAGGAAGGTCTCCTCACCAAAGTCAGACACGCCGTGTCTCCCCTGGGTCTCCAGCATGTGGCCCTCCTCTTTTATGATGGGGTTCAGAGGCTCTCCTCCCTTCGAACTAAATTTCCCACTGAGGGCAGAGTCCAACAGGGTATCCCAATCAAAGTCACATTTTAGAGGTCCAATCTCCTCCTGTTCGTCCACAGAGAGCGGAGGGGAACTTGAATGTCGGGGGACTTCGGTGACATCATTTTTAGAGCTCAGTTTCCTCCTTTTCCCACCTCTTTTCCTGACCCTAGCATGGTACCCTCAGCTAGATGGGGGTCCGAGCACCTGTCAACTCCAGTTGCCTCTTCAAACTCCTGGAAAAGTTGCTGGAGAAGTGCCAAGGCACTTTGATGAAGCACTTGTTGAGTGACAAAGTTACTTCACTTAGGTGACTTACACCTGATTTGAAATGAATATATCCTAGAAATAATTCACTCCTGGGTTGAAAGAGAGATAAGACTGAAATGTGGTCTTTATATATTATATATATATATATATATACACTCAACAAAAATATAAACGCAACACTTTTGTTTTTGCTCCTATGTTTTATGAGATGGACTTGAAGATCTAAACTTCATTCCAGATACACAATATTACCATTCCTCTCAAACATTGTTCACAAATCTGTCTAAATGTGTGATAGTGAGCACTTCTGCTTTGCTGAGATAATCCATCCCACCTCACAGGTGTGCCACATCAAGATTCTGATCTGACATCATGATTAGTGCACAGGTGTACCTTAAACTGCCCACAATAAAAGGCCACCCTGAAATGTGCATTTTGTTTCTGCTTTATTGGCGGTCTGGGGACTCAGAACCAGTCAGTATCTGGTGTGACCACCATTTGCCTCATGCAGTGCAACACATCTTCTTCGCATAGAGTTTATCAGATTGTCTATTGTGGCCTGTGGAATGTTGGTCCACTCCTCTTCAATGGCTGTGCGAAGTTGCTGGATATTAGAGGGAACTGGTGCACGCTGTCGTATACGCCGGTCAAGCACATCCCAAACATGTTCAATGGGTGACATGTCCGGTGAGTATGCTGGCCATGCAAGAACTGGGACATTTTCAGCTTCCAAGAATTGTGTACAGATCCTTGCAACATGGGGCCGTGCATTATCTTGCTGAAACATGAGGTGATGTTCATGGATGTATGGCACAACAATGGGCCTCAGGATCTCATCACGGTATCTCTGTGCATTCAAAATGCCATCAATAAAATGCACCTGTGTTCTTCGTCCATAACAGATGCCTGCCCATACCATGACCCCACCACCACCATGGGCCACTCGATCCACAACATTGACATCAGCAAAGCGCTCACCCACACGACGCCACACACGCTGTCTGCCATCTGCCCTGAACAATGTAAACCGAGATTCATCTGTGAAGAGAACACCTCTCCAACGTGCTAGACGCCATCGAATGTGAGCATTTGCCCACTCAAGTCGGTTACGGCGACGATCTGGAGTCAGGTTAAGACCCCGATGAGGACGAGTTGAGCTTCCCTGAGACGGTTTCTGACAGTTTGTGCAGAAATTGTTTGGTTATGCAAACCAATTGTTTCAGCAGCTGTCTGAGTGGCTGGTCTCAGACGATCTCGGAGGTGAACCTGCTGGATGTGGAGGTCCTGGGCTGGTGTGGTTACTCGTGGTCTGCGATTGTGTGGCCGGTTGGATGTACTGCCATATTCTCTGAAACGCCTTTGAAGACGGCTTATGGTGGAGAAATGAACATTCAATGCACGAGCAACAGATCTGGTTGACATTCCTGCTGTCAGCATGCCAATTGCACGCTCCCTCAATGCTTGTGGCATCTGTGACATTTTGCTGTGAGACAAAACTGCACATTTCAGGGTGGCCTTTTATTGTGGGCAGTTTGAGGTACACCTGTGCACTAATCATGATGTCAGATCAGCATCTTGATGTGGCACACCTGTGAGGTGGGATGGATTATCTCAGCAGAGCAGAAGTGCTCACTATCACACATTTAGACAGATTTGTGAACAATGTTTGAGAGGAATGGTAATATTGTGTATCTGGAATGAAGTTTAGATCTTCAAGTCCATCTCATGAAACATGGGAGCAAAAACAAAAGTGTTGCGTTTATATTTTTGTTGAGTGTATATAATATATAAAGACCATATATATATGATAAGATAAGATAAGATTAGAAAAGATAAAGGAAATTCTTGATATATATGAATCTTTAACTGAAAAATCAGTCCTAAACATAGCAGGATGAAAACAGGATGTTGTATCATTAGGGCCTGAGCACCGAATGGTGCAAGAGCCCTATTGAAATGCAAGCGTTTATTATACTTGACTCTGGTTCTGGCACCGGTATCACGATTTTGACCCCCTGAACGTGCTCAAAAACTCACCAAATTTGGCACACATATCAGGTTCGCGAAAAATGGCGATCTGAAACTGTCGCCACGACAGTGGCTTGCAAAATGGCTCTACGGCGCCCCCTGGAATTTCAAAATATTCAGCGTAACAGCTACGACCATGCAAATTGGTACGCTGATGTATCGCCTCATGCCAGGAAACATGCCTTTGGCCATCTTGGAAAAACCACGCCATGTTCCAATTTGCACACCCCGCATTTTCGCGAAATCCTCCTAGGGGACTTGCTTGATACGCCCGAAAATTGGTGTGCTTGCCGTTAAGGGGTCAGGGACCAAAAGTTATCAAAAACGCAGCACTTCGTCACACGGTCTGGCCGTGGCGCCGCCACAAAATTGACCCCTCGCCAACGCACAGGAAATGGATGTATTTGTGGCTGTATCTCCCACCTACGTCACCCAATGTGGATAAAAAAAATCAGGCATGCTGAGCCTGTCATTCTGAACAGATTGATATGCTAATGACCAGAAACTCTCATAGCGCCGCCTACTGGCGGTATGAATTGTGTTCAGGCTGATTATCCATGTTCCACGCCTCCTATTTGAACGAACTCCTCCTAGGGACATACTCTGACGGACTTGAGATTTTGTCACCTGGTTCTGAAGACATGGCTGAGCAAAAGTTATCAAAAACGCAGCTCGCTGTTACACCGTGTGGGCGGGGCATCGCCACAAAGGTGCCCCTTCGCCACCATAGAGAAAGCTTCTGTGTCTCTTGATTTGTTCATCCTACCTGCCTCTTTCTCTATCACGACATCAGCCCCTGCGCATCTTTTCATATCACCCCATTGTATGTGGGCGTGGCCACATGGCTCAGCAGTGCCCCCTGGAATGAGATCTGCTTCCCCGTTTGACCTACAGACACGAAAATTGGTACGCATCTGTATCACCTCTAGACGCACAGGAAGTCTGCCATTTTGAAAAAACTGCGCCATTTTGCAGTTTTCACTCCCCGCACTTTTACAAACTCCTCAAATCCACCTGAAACTTGGTCTGCTTACTCTTAAGGCATTAGGGACCAAAAGCTATCAAAAACGCAGCACTTGGTCACATGGTCTGGCCGTGGCGCCGCCACAAAGTTGACCCTTCGCCAACTCACAGGAAATACATGTATTTTTGGCTGTGTCTCCCATATACTTCATCCTATGTGGATGAAAAAAATCAGGCATGCTGAGCCTGTCATCTGCCTGTGATCTGTGACGACTGTCGCCCCCTACTTTGACATGTGGGTTGGACTTTCACCTACACACATGAGAATCGGTAAACATATGTAACACCTGTAGCCATGAAAAAAAGTATCTTGGAGGTATCCTCTAAAACGCACAGGAAGTCCCCCATTTTGGAAAAACCATGCCATTTTGCATTTTTTTCTCCCTGCACTTCTGCAAACTTCTCCTTGCCAATTTCTCCAACACAGCTGAAAATTGGTCTGGTTGCTCTTAAAGGATTAGGGACCAAAAATTCTCAAAAACCCTGCACTTCATCACCTGGTGGCTGTGGCACCACCAGGACTTTGACCCTTCGCCAACGCACAGGAAATAGATGTATTTTTGGCTGTATCTCCCTCGTACTTCATCCTATGTGGATGTAACTTTACAGTCATGCTGAGCATCTGACTCTGCACAGATTGATATGCTGATATGCTACAGTCACTGCGCCACCTGCTGGCCGGAGGACCTGTCTTTTGTATATGTGTGATTTGCTACACTCTTCTGCCCTGCAGACCACTGCTCCTGCCATTACAGGTAGGAGAGAGGTTGTGGGCCGATAGGAGAGGTGGCGGCTGCTGGTCCCGCGGACCGCAAGGGCTGTGAGGGCCCGTCATCGCTGCTTGCAGCTTTAATATTTTATTTTATATTTCATATTTTACTGCTTTTTTATACTGTGCTCTTCTTTTGTGGCTTTTAAACTGAGAACTGAGTCCTAATTTCCTACCATAAATATGTAAATGTGAGCTGGTATGACTAAAAGTTCCTTGAATCCTTGAACCTTACCTGGACTTTGCCAACAGGATACCTCCGACACCTAAGAAAGCTACAGCTGACATGACAAACAGTTCATTGTTCATGTATATGGTCTATGAGGGGTAACTACACAATCACACAATCATGTGTGACCATTTTAATGGTTAGCGGACTACAGTGACTAACAGGGAACACAGTTTCTGTGCTGTAGTAGTAAAAATGATGTGGAGAGTGAAGGCTGATGGGAAACCCTGAAGATCCTGGTCTAATGTTCTCTCTGTCTCATATTATCAGTTCCTCTTCCACACGCTTCCCTCTGACGGCTGTCTTTATTTATCTCTTTTCTCACCCCCCCCCCCCCCCCCCCCCCCCACACACACACACACACACGCTTTATTCTTCTCTTCTCTCACTCTCTTTCTTTTTGCGGAGCTGATGGCAGTGGCTGGGTTGTGATCCAATCACAGGCTAGCTGCAGCAATCACCGCCTGCTGATTGGTTTTATAATCCTTACTGAGGATCTCAGATGGGAGAGAATCAGCTGGCCGAGAAGTGCTGCTCTGAAAGACTTTATTTCTCTCTCTCTCTCTGCAACTGTATCCTACTTCTCAACATCACATCATTGCTTTCATTCAGTCTACAAAAGTTCTCTATGAATGTGTGGATGCATGTATGATAATAACATATGCAGCATTAAACTTCACAATATGATGCAAGATTGCATCCTTGCCTTGCAACACCTCACTATGGCACAGAAAGGACAGGATGAATTGAAAGTGAAAGCATAAACAGCCCAAACTCCCAGACCAATAAGCTCAGCTTTAACTCTCAAATTTATACATCCTGAGAAGAAAAGCTAATCTTCAAGACACAATATCACACTTAAACCCCCATATACTCACAACTAACAGCACAGGATGGATTTGCCTTCTAGCATGGATAACAATATGAGAAGAGAAAATGTAATTACTCATCACACACAGGTGCTGTTCATAAAAAAGAGAGAAAACCCAATAACTCATGCATAAACACACATACATATACTGTATATGCATGGGTACAAAAATACCGGATCCAAATCCGGTTTTATTACCATGATCTCACAACAGGTTCTCTATAATAATATCATTTAAGTATATCGTGCTTATAGGTCATGTAATACGATCTGGCTGTGTATTGACTCTAATATCCTGTGTTCACTGTTCTGCATCACATGCTTTGGGTCTAACTTTCTGCATTGTTCAGCATGTTCATCAGCGTGTAACTAACCGTGCATGTCCTATTTCCCATGTCCTTGTCCTACATCTGTGACGTTCTATCAGGATAAATATGACTTCTCCCACTGTGCACCTTCCTGGCTGTCTATCAGAACTTACTGTACAGGTATTACTTTGAAGTATTCATGGTGGAAGCAGAAGTCATGCTGTGAAATAATCCTATAAGAGCTGGCTAATGTAACACACACTTTGTAATGGATGCAGGCAAGATGTATTATGAGAGGAATTATACTATCTATTTTATAGAGCCTTATATTTAATCCAGTATGTGTTTTTTTTTGATAGTCTTCCTGGTTTCGTTGCTGTAAAGACCTATTTAACATAAGGTGGCTCTGGTAATCAAACATACATTATTATTATTATTACATAAAGGTCAACTGTGTAATAGCATCCATCCACCTCCATGTGTGTGTAGTAAAAAAGCCACATGGAGAAATAAATAATGGTCCTTTTACAAATCATTTTAAGGACAATAATTTTTTAGTCAAACTATGATCATTTATTCACAGCTTACTTGAATTTCATCACCATGCCGCACCACCTACACCAGTTTACATGCTGGGATTTTCAACTGCTAACATGCTATGCTCAGTTACTTGGATTTATTATCATATACTCTCTCACACACACAATTTCTCAAAAACATTCCTTAACAATAATAAAAAGTATATTTTTTGTACTCTACACAAGACACTTCAGAAAGGCATCACACATCGTATGTACCCTGTAAATCAAAGCCAGAATTCCTGAAAATTCTGGGACACACATGCACACACACTGCTGGTTCCACAGCTTTGCCTTTAGCTAAGTGTGTGTGTGTGTGTGTGTGTGCACAATTGCAAACACAGCATTTCACTCTTCTAATACATACAGCGCCCTCCCCTGACAAGTGCATTCAATAATGCTAATTTTTTACAAATACAGCACAATTCAACCGGCACGGACAAAACTTTTTACAGTTTACCTCCACAAGTGGTTGTGAAACTTGGCGAGTTACATACAAGTTACAGGATGAGTTACCTAGAAATGTGAAGGATAAGATCCAGCATAACCTGTCTACTACCTTTTTGACAATGCATGTAAGTACATGTTTTTATACTTGACAGTACATGTTTTTGTATTTTTTTGTACATCTGCTTTATTTGTGTTATTTTTTTCTTGAATATCTTGTATTTTTAATGTATGTATTGTTTTATTAAAAACACAAATTTCATTAATAAATATTTACAATAAAGGAAACTTAAAATCTATCAAAAACACGAATTTCATTAATAAGTATTTAGGTTCAGGTTTTTGGCTGGGGACCTGATTCTGTGTGATCTAAGAAAAGAAGGTCATGTTTTGACCTGACATGCTAACATTTATTGGCTTGCAGCATGTTCCATCAACTGCACACAAGTGAGTTACCTTGGCTGGGCGCTCCTCTGCCTCAGGAGATGACTCCCTGGCCCTCTTCTGTCCAGAGGTGGATGGGGAGTCATCTCCATCTTTTAGTTCTTCCACAGAGGCCTGCTTTATGGACAGCCGCACAAATACCTCCCTGAGGGACTTTGCCTGGCCGAGGTTTTTGTGTAGGGCATAAAAACGCTCCCGTGTATCAATGTTATGACGCATGAAGGAGGACACTGCCTCCTTCATGGTGGGATTGTTGTGGAGTGCCTGTGTCCTCTCCACTCAAACCCTGACACCTGGGGGATTTGATGTGGGTTAGCTCAGTGCTACCATCAGCAGACTTTGGATACTCCACAACAGGTTTGTATGTATGTTTTTACCTTCATGGCTTACCTGTATTGTCTTCCACTTGGGCCCACCTAGACTGCTTTTCCATGTTTTATAAACCATCCCTTTTACTGCATATGTTGTGTGTTCAAAAAAGTCTCAGACACTGTCAGTTGGCCGAAACTTTGTATTCAAATTATGTACAATGTATGTAACATAAAAAAGAACAATTATTTCATTAATAAATATTTACAATAAAGGAAACTTAACCCTCATGTGTTGTTCGGGACATTTTTGTCCTCTGAGAGAAATTTTTCTGTTTATTTTGGCCATAACTTTGTCAATATGTGGACAAATTGAATCATTTTTCCTCAATAAGCTTAATTTTACATAAATCTTGTTAATATGACTTTAAAATTTTTCATAGGTCAACGGTACACTGTGGGCAAATTTTACCCCCTAATGTGTTGTTCGGGGACAAAAACGTCCCCTAACTTTAACGGTTTTAAAAATATATTAGATAAATATTTTTTTGAAATTTTTTTGCATAGACCTTTTAATTAACTTCAGTTCTAATCAACAGTAGTGAAAAAATCATTTTCCCCCAAGATTTTAACCCTTTAATCACCAATTTTATAAGGGGTGGTGCTGAAAATTGAAAAAAAAAACACAAAATGGCTCATTTTTAATAGAAAAGGTGAATGTGGACTGAATTCTTTTTAACCTTTATTACAGGCTTGGTCGTGTCGAACATCAGTAAAAAAATTGACTTTATTGCATTATTAGTTTTTGCACAGCACTGGATTTTCTTTTTTTCTCCCATTTTGTCCCATAGACTTACATTATAAACACACTTTTTTTGACTGCACAGCCATGGCACTAAATAATCATGCATTCTTGATTGTTGGTGGTTTACCCTGTTGGTAGGAGGTAACATTTGTGATTTTTACAGTTAACAACTTAATTACCATATTAACCCTTTACCTGCAGGTCTGTGCTCATGTAGTGTAGTTTCTGGCTTGTATATGGAGTTATAGGGAGTATTTTAGCACATAATTGTGTGTCTACACACTGTGTGTGTATGTTAGAGAGGAAGAGAGCCATTTGCACACTGTCAGGGAAGGAAAGTCAGGAAAATAAAGTTACTAAGTAAGTGAAGTGTACCTAATTCAGACGTACAGCGGCGATGCATAAGCATGTAAAATGGAAACATCCAGGAGTTCTGGCGTCTGAAGTTGTGGATGGGTAAAATAGCTGTTTTTTTTTTTTTTAGCTTTCGGAAAACACGTCCTCCAGTAGAGTGACTTTACTTTTAGGTTAGTGTCTCAGTTGAGATCACTGAATTAGTCTAAGTGAAGTCTAAGTGCCCCTTTTCCATGGTGTGTTGCGCTCCACACGACCATACGTACATGTGCATGTTACTAAATAGACACCATAGATAAGATAACTTGATAACATAATAAATAATCATTGACTAACCAAATCTAATCTACAGTTTAGTCCCCTACTAAAATTAGTATTAAAAGTAGTTTAGTAAAGTAAAGTAAAGTAAATTTGTTGCAGCCCTAAAAGTAAGTGCCAGGCCCTTTGATGCTGAGAGGTTCAGACTAAACAAAACAAAAACACTAGTGGACTTGCAGGCATCCTCCTGGTCATTTAATAGTGACAAGAGCAGCAAGCAGCATGAAGAGAGGATTCACCTGTGCATGAGTGAAGGATTCACTTGTGAACGAATGAAGGATTCGCTTGTGAACAAGTGATGGATCTACTTGTGCAGCCTTCACAGCTTCACAGCCTGGCCCTTCATAGAGCCAGGCTGCACAATCATTTCCAGAGATTGTGCACAAATGAATCCTCTCTTCATGTTGCTTTCTGCTCTTCTCACCATCAAATGACCACAAGGTCACATGTAAGACCACTTGCCTTTTTGTTTTGTTTAGTCTGCACTTGTAGACATCAAAGGGCCACACATGCATAGCAACACTTTCTTTGTTTTTGTTTACTATGAAGACTCTGTGGTTGTGTGTACTCACAGACAACAAGATCAGTGTGCAAATGGCTCTCTTCCTCTCTAACATACACACACAGTGTGTAGACACACAATTATGTGCTAAAATACTCCCTATAACTCCATATACAAGCCAGAAACTACAGTACATGAGCACAGGCCTGCAGGTAAAGGGTTAATATGGTAATTAAGTTGTTAACTGTAAAAATCACAAATGTTACCTCCTACCAACAGGGTAAACCACCAACAATCAAGAATGCATGATTATGTAGTGCCATGGCTGTGCAGTCAAAAAAAGTGTGTTTATAATGTAAGTCTATGGGACAAAATGGGAGAAAAAAAGAAAATCCAGTGCTGTGCAAAAACTAATAATGCAATAAAGTCAATTTCTTTACTGATGTTTGACATGATCAAGACTGTAATAAAGGTTAAAAAGAATCCAGTCCACATTCACCTTTTCTATTAAAAATGAGCCACCATTTTGTGTTTTTTTTTTTCAATTTTCAGCACCACCCCTTATAAAATTGGTGATTAAAGGGTTAAAATCCTGGGGGAAAATGATTTTTTCACTACTGTTGATTAGAACTGAAGTTAATTAAAAGGTCTATGCAAAAAAATTTCAAAAAAATATTTATCTAATATATTTTTAAAACCGTTAAAGTTAGGGGACGTTTTTGTCCCCGAACAACACATTAGGGAGAAAAAAAGAAAATCCAGTGCTGTGCAAAAACTAATAATGCAATAAAGTCAATTTCTTTACTGATGTTTGACATGACCAAGACTGTAATAAAGGTTAAAAAGAATCCAGTCCACATTCACCTTTTCTATTAAAAATGAGCCATTTTGTGTTTTTTTTTTTCAATTTTCAGCACCACCCCTTATA
>NW_021144813.1:147887-217887 GCF_900634625.1 Parambassis ranga | reverse complement strand
AAAAATCCCAAATTGCAACGGAGCCCAGATCATTATCTCCAAGGTCAGACCCACTGATGCAGGCATCTATTGGTGTGGGATTGAATATCCAAGCTCAGACATGTATAGACAACTTATGATCACAGTCCAAGAATCACCAAGCCTACCTGATGCCTCGCTTAACATGCTATCAGATATTAGATCCATCTCCCCGACCCCTGAACTGGAAAAGAGAGCAGAGAGCAGAGAGCTCTGAGACAATGCAATGACAACAGTGCATGTGCCCTAGCTCTCTTACACAAAAAGGAATTGCAAATTCCCGGTGACTGTTGGGTTTGTCATGCTTTAGCAGCCGGATGGCAAGCAAAACCTCTGACAGTTAATGTTGTGTTACAAGGTTTCCGGAAAGGCTCTTGGGGTAGGGAAAACCATGGCTCAAGTACTATTCCTCTAGGAATGATGATGTTGTTGATTGCTGGTCAACAAATCAGGAATAATGTTTTAGTCACCCCACACACCCTAACGTCACCTGTAACGATTCCCACCCAGCCACCCAGCCGTAACACGGCATTTGAAGTCCCCCTACAACATGCTGAGACCTGTGTTTGCTCAACATCAACATCAGGTCCTTATCTAGGTCAGTCAAGCTGTGAAACTAGAATATTTGTAAATGCTGCAGCACCAACCAATTGCTCACATAGATGGCCTAATAACACCCTGACAAGATTTGTCTGTCCATTTGGACAACTTTCATCCCAGTCAGGGATAATGTGGTCTTGTGGCAGAAAGGCCTACCATGCCTTGCCACCTTCATATCAGTGGTCAGGTTGCTGTCATCCCTCAATTGATGCACCTGATACAAAAGTCTTCCATAAGAAGCCTCCCACCACAAACATTGAACCCACCATGCATTTTCGACTCCATAGAGATATAACTGGCATTCCCCGCAAATATGATGGTTATGTTCTAGCTGACCCCTGGACTTCTGAAAATGCAAATGTAGGCTGGTCCTTGTTTTTAGGAGGCGGCACTGCTGCAGCCCTGAACAAAATCAATGGAGTGGCCTGGTCTGTTCTTTCCCTAGCAAACCAAACTGAAGCAGCCCTCACCTTAATGAATACTGAGATGCTTGCAATTAGAACAGCAGTCATTCAACACAGACTTGCTCTTGACATTATTTTGGCTGAAAAAGGGGTACTTGCAAAATGCTTAATGCCTCTTGTTGCTTTTACATCCCTGACGAATATGAGAACATCACCGACGTCATAAAACATATGCAAGATGCTGTTCGAACCCTGCTTACAGCAGATGATTCATGGTTCTCCTGGCTAAAATCCTGGGGCCAAGAATGGTCCTCATGGTTGCTAACAGTAATTATCCCAGTTGTGTTTATTTTCTTTTTACTCAGCATTCTGATCCCATGCATATTGAGATGGCTAACTAATGTGCTCACTAGTAAGATAATCCATTCCTCCACATATGTCCATGTGAATATTGACAAGGCCGAACAAACGCTTGCTCCATTTCATGTTCCTGATCTCAACCAGTACCCCAGTTCAGATTCTGACTCTGATGATGATATTTGGTAGATGATATTTGTTTTCTTTATTTTTTATTATTTTCTTCCCCTAGACAACCGCCGTGATGATATATTCATTCTGTGAATTAATGTGCTTAGTTGAGATTCTTCCTTTTTTTTCTTTTTTTTGTTTCTTCATTCACATTTCTACTTGTGTTACTAATTTAGTGATTTAGTGATTATTGAATAATCAAAAGGGAGGGATTGTGATGGAAATTTTGATCTCTGTATATGCAGTCTATCCTAAATATTTGTTGTTACTTTAATCTTTAATCCTTGTTGTTAATTCCCTGAAACATCTGTGCCTGTCCCTGTATATCATAGCCTCCCTTAATCTTTGAGTTCACTTCCCTGCAGCACCCCATCTCTTGTTTCTCACCAATGTGACAGTTCCCCTGCCTTTTGCCATTCCATGTTGATGGCTAGGCCCTTCCAACACACAACAGACTCCAGGAGGAGATACTGTATCCAAATCCCTCAGCTGTATCCCACACTCCAGGAGGTCAGCGGATACTGTATCCAAACCCCTGAACTGTATCCCACACTCCAGGAGGTCAGTCTCAAGGTGCGATCAGGAGACAAATGGCTCCGTGACCTACGGGACTCCAGGAAAATATCATTAAGATGTGAATTAACATCTCACACTCCAGGAAGCCAACTTAAACCTTCAAAGTATAACCAGGAGACAGTGGGTCTGTGACCAGCTAGAAGAGGGTGTGACTTGATTAGGAGGGGGGAGGCTGATGCAGATATAACTGCGATATGTTCCCCATGTTGGGGGTCTTTCATTCATTCTGACCGCTAGAGTGTTTTTGATTGACCTTCTTTGCAAAGAATAAATCCTTGTCGGCCGGCAGAAGTCTCTATTTCACGCGGACAGCGAAAAGCCATCCTGGAAGAAAAAGTTTCCAGCCTCCAACCTCAAAATCTTTTCTGAGAAGACGCCCCAGACCTCTGCCGCTGATTGAAAGGACGCAATTCAGCGGGACAGCGAAACTCATCTGGTGAGCACTGAAATATTGACATTTAAATTGTGTTTAGCATAAAATTCCTTTCTCATATTATCCACAATTGATAGCTTTTGTTTGCTTGTGCTAAAACGAAGTAAATAGGTTTTGTCTCTTGTACCAAAACAAAGAGAATCTAACTTTTCCCACTTGTAGTTTTGAACGAAGTGAATTTAACCTTTCCACCACTTGTGGAGAATTGAAGTGGTCCTTACAGAGACCTCTATATTGTAGTAACCGTGTACGGTCTCCATTTAGAATGGGGAGTAAGGTTTCCGTTGAGGTTGGACCTCCGGAAGGACCGATTGTGGATATTATGAGCAGGAAATATGGGGATAAAAGCTTAAAATATTTGAATGTCTGGACACCTGAGTTTGGATTTCCAGTAGGGGGTCTCTCAGTTCAAAAAATATATCAATGTTAGAGGGAAAACTGAAACAAAAGGAACAAGAAATGAAAAGGAAAAAGAAAATCTCTGTTAAAAAATTAGAAATTGTGGAAAGTCAAAAAGTGTGAGTGTTTATTGATGTGGAAAGCAGAATCTGAAATGCACAATAGGAAAGTAATGCAGAAACAACTACCCTTTTCAAGTGAAAAGACTGAAACCAATGAGAAACTGACTTCACAAACACAAAGAACACCAGATTTGCAGGTTTCCTCTTCTTTGTTTCCACAGTTGGCCGCTTTGAAGCTGGATCCAGACCTCGATGGCAACCCACCCCTCCACCTTTCAGCTCCTCCACCATACAACCCTGCAATACCTGAGAGACAAAGAGATCCCACCGCTCCACAGCAAAACACAAATCCAGGAGCTCACCCTGAAATGCCTGTTTCACCACAGCCTTCTACAACTCCTCCAATTGCACACAGACTGCGACATCCTAATCAACATGCAGCCTTCAACATGCCCATGGTGGAAGTATCTGGACCAGAAGGGGCAACTTTAGTTTTCCGTCCATGGACTTCTGCTGATATCACAGCAGCCTCACAACACTTACCTCACCCTACAATATCAGATAAAATGTTTGCTTAACAACTTCTCACATTTTGCCAAGAGTTTAAACCCACCATGAATGAACTAAAAAGACTTCTGATCACCAAGATGAAACCCACGGACTGGCAAAAAATGGCTGTACCACCATAAGGTAGTAAATCAAACAAGGTTCTGCACCAGGTTAAAAGCACACAAAGGCTATGAGCCACACAGGGCCTAGCACATGGCTGCACACAATAGCAGAGAGTGGAGGCGAGGAGGGGGAGGAGGAAGAGTGTCGTTTCAGCTGCCGTCCTTGTAGGCCTCCTTCTCCAGAGGTCCAATCCCGTGGCACCACAATTAGGGGCTTGGCCAATCGCTGGACACCACCTAGCTTCACTCTCACCTGCATACACACATGCCTTTGCACAGAAGGGGAGGGAGAGCCAACAGCCGACATAACACACACAGTACAAAAACAGTCAAAAGTACGACTGAGGGTCGTAACACCCCCCCCCCCCCCAAAAAAGAATCAAAGATTTCCTCCCTACAGGAATTGTTTGATTCAATGAACTCTAGACAGGGCATCAGCCATCACATTTTCTAAACCCTTTTTATGTTTAATCTCAATGCTGAAGTCCTGCAACATCAAGGACCAGCGCATTAAACGCTGGTTGCTGTTCTTGGGGGCTCGTCCGGGACCATTTTTGGCTCCTCCAAGATGGCGCCGGGTACGGACGCCCTGGTGTTTTGGTGCGCTCTGTTTTGTTTGTTTTTATGCACAAACTGTGTGTCTGCATGCTCTTACACCAGAGAAGAGCTCATGAACATCAGATTTACCATACCTGTGGACTTATCACCAGTTTTTTTAGCATCTGCTGCCGATTTACTACACGTTTTAGTTAAAAAGGTGAGACGCCGGCGCAGAGGGAAGAGAGCTGGTGCGCTGGTGCGCCTCCGGAGACGTGGGACGCGCACACCGTTACCTGGGATTTTTCTCTCTAACGTCCGCTCACTTAGCAACAAAATGGACGAGCTGACACTGTTGATGGGAAGGAACAGGGACTTTTCTTCATCTTGTGTGTTGTGCTTCACGGAGACCTGGCTTTGTGAACAGATACCGGACTGCGCGCTGCAGCTGGAGGGATTCCAACTCCTCCGAGCGGATCGCCACAGGGAACTCTCCGGTAAAACCAAAGGTGGAGGTGTCTGTTTCTATATCAACAGTGGTTGGTGTACTGATGTGACTGTGATCTCCCAGCACTGCTCTCCTGCTCTGGAATACTTATTCATTCACTGTAAGCCGTTTTACTCTCCACGTGAGTTTGCTTCATTCATTCTGGCCGCTGTTTACATCTCGCCCGGTGCGGACGTGCATGAGGCTCAGCGTGCACTCGCGGATCAGATCCTGTGTTTGGAGCAAACATATCCGGACTCCTTAATTATTGTTCTTGGTGACTTTAATAAAGGAAACCTGAGCAAAGAACTCCCGAAGTACAAACAGCTGATCAAATGCCCGACCAGAGAGGAGAACACACTGGATCACTGTTACACCACAATAAGCGAGGCATATCGCGCAGTGCCCCGTGCTGCTCTTGGACTATCTGACCACGTGATGGTCCATCTGATTCCTGTGTACAGACAGAGGCTGAAGCTCTCCAAACCTGTGGTGAGGACATCTAAAAAGTGGACCAGCCAGGCTGTGGAGGAGCTTCGCTCCTGTTTTGAGACAACGGACTGGGAGGTGTTCAGGGCTGCCACTGATAGTCTTGATGAGTATACAGACACTGTGACGTCATATATACAGTACTGTGAGGACAGTATTGTGCCAACACGCACCAGGGTGAGTTATAACAATGACAAACCCTGGTTCACAGCTAAACTCAGACAGCTGAGGCTAGAGAAGGAGGCTGCTTTCAGAAGTGGGGACAGAGACTGCTACAAACAGGCCAAGTACAGGTTTAGCAAGGAGGTGAGAAGTGCTAAATCACTGTACTCTGAGAAAATCCAGCAGCAGTTCTCTGCTAACGACTCTGCCTCTGTGTGGAAAGGACTGAGGCAGATCACCAACTACAAGCCCAAAGCCCCCCACTCAGCTGACGACCTGCTAACAGTCTGAACGAGTTCTACTGCCGCTTTGATGGACTATCAGCCAGCCCTGACACCTCTCCACACACCTCTCCACACCCCATCAACACGGACATCCACATCAAAGATACCCCATCAGAGTCCTCCTTGCCCCCCTCCTCCTCCCCCTCAGCTGCCCTCTCAATCCTGGAGGAGGATGTTAACAGGCTGTTCAGGAGACTGAACCCCCGCAAGGCCCCTGGACCTGATGGTGTGTCCCCCTCCTCCCTAAGACACTGTGCAGATGAGCTGACTCCAGTGCTCACAGACATCTTTAACACCTCTCTGGAGTCATGCCATGTGCCAGCCTGCTTCAAATCCTCCACCATTGTTCCAGTTCCCAAGAAACCAAGGATCACTGGTCTTAATGACTACAGACCTGTGGCACTGACGTCTGTAGTCATGAAGTCCTTTGAGCGCCTGGTACTGTCCCACCTCAAGACCATCACAGCCCCCCTCCTGGACCCCCTGCAGTTCGCCTACAGAGCTAACAGATCTGTGGACGATGCTGTCAACCTGGCTCTTCACTACATCCTGCAGCATCTGGACTCCCCGGGAACCTATGCTAGGATCCTGTTTGTGGACTTCAGCTCTGCTTTCAACACAATCCGCCCAGCTCTCCTCCGAGACAAGCTGTCCCTGCTGCATGTTCCAGACTCCATCTGCCGGTGGATCACTGACTTCCTGACAGACAGGAGACAGCATGTGAGGCTGGGGACGAATGTCTCGGAAACAAGGACCATCAGCACCGGTACCCCCCAAGGCTGTGTACTTTCCCCTCTGCTCTTCTCCCTGTACACCAACTGCTGCACCTCCAGCCACCAGTCTGTCAAGCTGATTAAGTTTGCTGACGACACCACCCTCATTGGACTCATCTCAGACGGGGATGAGTCTGCCTACAGGATGGAGGTGGACCGTCTGGTGTCCTGGTGTGCTGACAACAACCTGGAGCTGAATGCCCAGAAGACAGTGGAGATGACGGTAGACTTTCGGAAAGTGCCAGCTCCATCACCCCCCCTCACCCTGACAGACACCCCCATCTCCACAGTGGACTCTTTCCGCTTCCTGGGTACCACCATCACCCAGGACCTCAAGTGGGAGCTCACCATCAGCTCCCTCATCAAAAAGGCCCAGCAGAGGATGTACTTCCTGCGGCAGCTGAGGAAACTCACGGTGCCAGCCAGGATGATGGTTCAGTTCTACACGGCCATCATTGCGTCCATCCTCACCTCCTCCATCACAGTGTGGTACGCTGGGGCCACTGCCAGGGACAGGCACAGACTGCAGCGTGTTGTGCGCTCTGCTGAGAAGGTGATCGGCTGCAGCCTGCCATCTATCGAGGACCTGCACGTCTCCAGGACTCTGAGGCGTGCAGGTCGGATCACAGCCGACCCTTCTCACCCTGGACACGGACTCTTTGAGCCACTCCCCTCAGGCAGGAGGTTACGGTCCATTCGGACCAGAACCTCACGCCACAAGAACAGCTTCTTCCCCTCTGCTGTTGGACTGTTAAACTGTAATTAATGCACTGCTCTGCACTGTCTTCAGAAGGTCACTTTAGTATAGTCACTGCACAATGACGACTATTTGCACTGTTTACTCCATCTTGCACTACTTGCACACGAGTACCACCTCACCGACCCATGTGGTACCTGTTACATTATTACATTATTACACTGTTCCATTCGATCATATAAGGGTCTATGTTTACATTTCATCTGCACAGTATTTTATGTTCTGTTCATTGTATGTCTGTTACGCCATGTCTGTCATGTAAATTTAGCCTTACTTTAGTTTATTTACTTAATTTTATTTTAGTTTTTATCTTATTGCATGTTAATTATTATATAATCACTAAGGCAAATTCCTAGTAATGTGAACCCCCTTCACTTACATGGCAATAAACATGATTCTGATTCTGATTCTGATTTGTTACGTTCCCCAATTAGTCCAGGGGATGAGGGGAAGCAACAATAATGTTACCCAGGCCTGAGAAAGAGTCAGTAGTCGGAAACAGTGACTATTAATTAAATTTAGTAACTTAAACGAATAACAAAATAGTAAATTAAACACAAAAGCAAAACTAAAAAGATCAGTGCTGATTATCATGCTCTAGTCCCTCTGGACGGAGCAAAGACGCATGGTGTGTGCGTCCACGAGTTGGCCCACACTGGCCCCGACCATGTGCACACCTCCAGTTGATATACTTCTGTTGATGATGACCAAGTGGACTCAGGTGTGGATGATCCACTTGGTTCACTGGAAGCACTTGGAACCTGCACAGAAAGCAGAGACACAGACATACACACAAGTACCGGCACGTAACACCCCCTCCCATAAAAGCAAACCCCTGGTTTGCAAACTAGAGGCTTAACACATACAAAGTGATCCCACTACACGAAACAAAGTTCTGTCCACAGAACCAGTTCTGCCTTAGAATTAATGGAATCACAGGCCACATGGGGGGGATTTGGGGGCTCGTCCGTCCTTTTTGACTGCGTCGTCACGTTGGGTAAGGTGGTGGTTTGTACCGAACTGTGCTTTTGTGTTCTGTCTGGCAGTTTTTATCTTTTGGTGGGGGTTACTGTTGTGTAGTGGGGACATGGAATTTGAATTGGAGGACTTCACCACATGTCCAACAAGGGGGAAGTTGGACAAGTTTAAGAAGCTAGATCTGGTTTTGATTGCAAAATATTTTGATGTGCCTGTTCCCCTGAAGGTAAAGAAACAGGAGCTCAGAGAGCACCTGTTAGAAACCCTGAGTGAAAGGGGTTTGCTGGAACCAGCTCTTCCAGAAAGTGAAGAGCTTGGTGTTCCTCTGTGAGTGAATCTGCTCCTCTCCCTAGTCCTTCTGTCCCTCACAGTATGTCTGTGCGCGGCCCATTATGTATGCTGTGCGAGCAGTTGCTTTCAGAGGAGCCGACTGTGGAGACTAATGTTTTAGATTATGTCAGCTCCTTCAGAGAAAAGTTGCACCATGCATGTAGCCTAGCTCGTGAATCGCTCTCAGCTGCTCAGTCCAAGATGAGGCAAAACTATGATAAAAAGGCTGTGGTGCGTTCGTTCCTGCCTGGTGATCGTGTGTTAGTCCTTCTGCCTGGATCTGGACTGCACGCCAAATTTTCTGGTCCATATGTGGTGGACCGTAAGATAAATGACACAGATTATGTAATTCTAACCCCCGACCGTAAGAAAAAGCAACGTGTGTCACATTAACATGCTCAAGAGTTATGTTAACCGCAATAACCCAGGAGCCTCTTCTACTCAGGTTTCACCTGTCGCTGTTGCGACGGTGCCATCACGTTCCTACAGCCCCAGTGATGATGAACTTGATGACAGGCGCAGCGCAGCCTCCTGTGCGCGTCTCAAAAACTCTGAAATACTGGAGAACTTGGATGCGCATTTGGCACATCTACCTCTTGCTGCCAAATCTGATGTTTGTGAGCTCATACACAGTTATCCATCACTTTTTAGGGACATTCCTTCCCAAACTGATGTGTTAAGCCATGATATAGATGTGGGGGAACACACACCCATCAAACAGCATGCTTACCGGGTTCCGCCAGCGAAACGTGCTGTAATGAAACAAGAAGCAGAAGACCTCCTCAAGCACGGTTTTGCTGTGCCAAGTAGTAGTCCCTAGAGCTCACCATCCCTTCTTGTCCCTAAATCTGATCATACGGCCCGCTTCTGTAATGATTACCATAAGGTTAATTCCGTCACAAAACCTGATTCCTTTCCTCTTCCACGCATGGATGACTGTGTCGATCAGGTGGGCCCTGCTAAATATGTCACCAAGCTAGACCTCCTCAAGGGTTATTGGCAGGTGCCACTAACAGCCCGTGCGTCTGAAATCAGCGCTTTTGTTACTCCGGACCATTTCCTACAATATAAGGTTATGCCATTTGGCCTGCGCAATGCCCCAGCGACTTTTCAACGGCTAATGAACTCGGTCCTGTGTGGTGTGGATAGCTGTGAGGTGTATTTAGATGACATTGTGATATACTCTGAAAATTGGACTGAGCATCTGAGAACACTCTCTGAAGTTTTTAAGCGTTTGTGCACAGCGTCTCTCACATTGAACCTGGCCAAATGTGAGTTTGGGAAGGCAGTGATTACTTATCTTGGTAAGCAGGTTGGCCAGGGTCGTGTCTGCCCTGTTACTGCCAAAATACAGGCAATTTTAGATTTTCCAGCTCCCCGGACCCGTCGTGAGCTTCTTCGCTTCCTCGGGATGGCTGGTTACCATCGTGGGTTCTGCAGGAATTTTTCGTGGCCCCTTTGACAAGCTTGGTAAGCCCAAAGTTGCCCTTCTTCTGGTCAGAGGGTTGTCAGGTTGCTTTTGAGGCTGCGAAAGCCCTACTCCTAGTACTCCTGTACTCACTGCTCCAGACTTTACGCATCCGTTTAAGCTGGAGGTAGATGCCAGTGCCTTAGGTGCAGGCGCAGTGCTCTTACAAGCCGACGCAGACGATGTCGATCATCCAGTCAGCTACTTTTCTCAAAAGTTCAAAAAACACCAGCTCCATTACAGCACTATCGAAAAAGAAGCTCTGGCACTACTGTTAGCTTTACAACACTTTGAAGTCTACGTAAGGGCAAACCCTCTACCTACTGTTGTCTTTACTGACCACAACCCTCTCCTGTTTTTGGCTCAGATGCAGAACAGCAACCAGCGTTTAATGCGCTGGTCCTTGATGTTGCAGGACTTCAGCATTGAGATTAAACATAAAAAGGGTTTAGAAAATGTGATGGCTGATGCCCTGTCCAGAGTTCATTGAATCAAACAATTCCTATAGGGAGGAAATCTTTGATTCTTTTTGGGGGGGGGTGTTACAACCCTCAGTCGTACTTTTGATTGTTTTTGTACTGTGTGTGTTATGTCGGCTGTTGGCTCTCCCTCCCCCTTCTGTGCGAAGGCATGTGTGTATGCAGGTGAGAGTGAAGCTAGGTGGTGTCCAGCGATTGGCCAAGCCCCTAATTGTGGTGCCATGGGATTGGACCTCTGGAGAAGGAGGCCTACAAGGACGGCAGCTGAAACGACGCTCTTCCTCCTCCCCCTCCTCGCCTCCACTCTCTGCTATTGTGTGCAGCCATGTGCTAGGCCCTGTGTGGCTCATAGCCTTTGTGTGCTTTTAACCTGGTGCAGAACCTTGTTTGATTTACTACCTTATGGTGGTACAGCAGCCACATGTTGTGTTCTGTTGTTTCTTTATTTTTGTTTCCTTTTGGACCGGCTGCGTTTTTAAGTTTAGTGTTGAAGAATAAATTCTGTTTTCTGGTCTGCCAAAGACGGTATTTTTTTTTCCTGTTGGAGAGTGAAGGCGAGTGGAGCATCCATGTTGCGTCCGGGGTGCCCTAGACCAGGGACATAACATGATTTGGGGATTCCTATTGAGGGAGAGTTCCAGCAAGGTCTCGGTGACTGTGTAGCTTTGTTGTAGCCATGTAGCCTGCTGGAAGCCTCGTGGTGAGTGTGACCTTTAACCCCATTGACTGTCTTCCCACTTTAGAGTAGGTGAGTGCCCAGCTGGTCTGCTAGCAGTCCTTCCATCAGACACTCTTTTGTTATTTTGCCTTTCTTATTTTCGGAGCTAATCCTGGGCGGGGATCCAGTTCCCTGGCGGGGGTAGGCTTTCCAGGGCCTCGGCCACTGGAGTTCAGCCTTTAAAGACGCCTCAAGCCCGGCACGCTCCAGAAGACAGATAGGTGAGTTTGTTTGGGCAGGAACTGGGACAGTCTGTGTAGGAACTCTGTATGGTTTAGCTTGTGTGTTAGCATGCGCTTTGTTCGTGTGTTCTCTGCTGCAAGCAGAGGTGTGTTTAACGTACGCTTCGTCCTTTGTGTTTTCTCTGCTGTAGGCAGAGGTGTGCTAGTGTGCACTCGGTTTTCATGTGTGTTAGCATATGTTTCGTTGTGTTCTCTGCTGCGAGCAGGGTGTGTTCTCGTGTGCTAAGACTTTCGTGAGTTTCTCTGCTGTGGGCAGAGGTGTTGCCGGGCGTGATTTGTGGTGCTGCCGGCCATAGTAGTGGCTGTGGCGGTAGCGTGTGTGGCCATGTGGCCTGTGATTCCATTAATTCAAAGGCAGAACTGGTTCTCTGGGCAGGACTTTCTGTGTTTCGTGTAGTGGGAGCACTTCGTATGTGTTAACCCTCTAGTTTGCAAACCAGGGGTTTGCTTTTATGGGAGGGGGTGTTACGTGCCGGTACGTGTATGTCTGTCTCTGCTTTCTGTGCAGGTTTCCAAGTGCTTCCAGTGAACAAAGTGGATCATCCACACCTGAGTCCACTTGGCCCTCGTCAGCAGAAGTATATCAACTGGAGGTGTGCACACTGCCGGGGCCAGTGTGGGCCAACTTGTGGACGCACACACCGTGCATCTTTGCTCTGTCCAGAGGGACTAGAGCATGATAATCAGCACTGATCTTTTTAGTTTTCCTTTTGTGTTTGATTTACTATTTTGTTATTCGTTTAGTTAAGTTAATAAATTTAATTAATAGTCACTGTTTCCGACTGCTGTCTCTTTCTCAGGCCTGGGTAACATTATTGTTGCTTCCCCTCATCCCCTGGACTAATTGGGGAACGTAACAGAGTGTAGAAGAAAATAAATAACATTTAAAAATAAAACAATATAATATAATAAACAAAACCAACAAACTCAGGAAGTCTCATGTGCATCTTTAACTTACACAAATCAGGTACCCGGTGTTGTCGTCCCCCATAGCCTTTTCAACCTCCTTCACCCGCATTTGTGTCAAGACGCCACTCCTGTGGCCGTAAATGCAGGTGAGGTAGGCGGCCATGTAACCGAAGAACCTGTACCTGGTTACTGGGTCCTTTGGGGGAGCGCTCGCCACCGCATCTGAAAAAGAGCAGCAGCAGCATTTACAGAAAGTACAGAAGGGAACAAGAGTGATTTTACTGTGTGTGTGTGTGTTTGCACACACAGCATTACCCAAGAGGGAGGGAATCTTTTCTTTTGCCAGCTTAATGCAACGGGCCAGGGAGTCCCGCGGGATGAGCCGCTGTTGTTTGGCCATCTTTACTTCAGCCTGGTGGCCCACACTTGTCCTGCCCAAATCTTTGTGCAGCTTCTTGAGGTACCTCAAAGAAACCACAAAATCTTGCGACCTCAGCCGGCTGTGCTGCGGGGGTGTGTCCCGCAGGTACTCCATAAAACTTATGGATTGTCCCACATAGAGCGCAACCGTACCTGCGCTAAAGTCCATCGCACGCAGCACAGCCGGAAAACTGTGGAAACAAAGGTTCAGAGTTAGTTTTGCTGCTGTGAATACATTGGAGCTCTTGTTCCTTCAGCTGACTTTTTCCTTCAGTGGACTTACGAGGAAAGATGCTTCCTTTTTCTTTTAGGCCACTTCGGGGTCTCCTCCAACTGGCTCCACTTTGTTTTTTTTCCTTTTGCCAGTTATTTCTTCCTCCTGCTCCATCCTCTCCTGCTCTCCTTCTGCTCTCCTTCTGCTCTCCTTCTGCTCCCTCCTCTTCCTCCTCCTGCTCCCCCCTCCCCTCCACTCCTCCTGCTCCCGCCTCTTCCTCCTCCTGCTCCCTCCTTTCTTCCTCCTGCTCCATCCTCTCCTGCTCTCCTTCTGCTCCCCCCTCTTCCTCCTCCTGCTCCCTCCTTTCTTCCTCCTGCTCCATCCTCTCCTGCTCTCCTCCTGCTCCCCCCACTTCCTTCTCCCCCCTCTCCTCCTCACCTCCTGCTCCCACCTCTTCCTCTCTCCTCTCCTCCTCTCCTGCTCCCCCTTCTTCCTCTCTCCTCTCCTCCTCCTGCTCCATCCTCTTCCTCTCTGCTTTCCTCCTCTTCCGCTCTGCTTTCTTAGTCTTCCTCTCCTGCTCCTTCCTCCTCTTCTCCCCTCCTCCTGGTCCCCCCTCTTCCTCCCCCCTCTCCTCCTCCTGCTCCCTCGATGAGCTCTGAGAATGGAAAAGAAAAGTTAAAATGGAGCTGGTCACTTTCTGCTTCAGTGAAAGCCTTACTGGGGACTTGCCTCATCCTCTGGAGCCTCTGAATGGCCCTCCCCAGCAGACTCCTCTGCCTCCTGATGAGATAGAGAGACAGAGAGGAAACATGGAGTGAATTTACACCAAATACAGTTAATGAGCAAATAAAGCCATATTGTCACACTTTACTTACAACCCGCCGAGGTTGAGCGCGCCTCAAGTGCCTTATTTGTGCTTTCAGGTGCTCCACTTCAGCCCTCAGCTGCCTGATGGTCCTCTTTCTTATGGGGCACTTTTGGCAGACTGTCTGTGTCTCCTCCTCTGGCTCCTCTTCCGCCCCCTCTTCAGTGAGGTCCAGTGTGGACTTCATGGCTGGCTGAGGGTTGCTAGCCTTGAGAACAGAGAGCTCGTGCAGAATGCATGTCCTCCTTATGGCTTTCAGCATCTCCTGCCGCCCTTGTTCATTCACCCCTTGTGATGATGTCTAAGGTGACGGGGTAGATCGCTGATGGCTTTTTTGCAGTTTGCTACAGGGCAGTTCACTCTGCCCATTTTATAATGCCCTGATGACAGGGCGTTAAGGAGCCGCCTCTCCTCTATATTTTGGATGTCATGCACAACCATGAGGTGCCAGGCCACGTGCAGCATCTCTTTGTTACAAAGTGGGCACGTTCCTTCATCCTTTGGCTTTGTCATCTAAAACAGAGAAACAACAATCAGAATACAACATATTAAACCCTTAAAAACACAACAGCTCATATTATAACCTTTACACATTTAAAAAAACACTCACAAACATCTCCTTTTAAGAACATTCTCTATATTTCTCTTTAACTTCTCTGTAACTTTCTCTTGTTCTTTTGTTTCTCTGCAACAAACACACCCTCCCCCCTCTTTTCACACCCACATGGGCCTTCCTACTCAAAGTCAAAGTCCCTGTTACACTCAACGTAGAGAGGATTGAAGCAAGGCGTCTGGACTTGTAGAGTTTTCTAGAAGACGTTTCGCTGCTCATCCAAGCAGCTTCATCAGTTCTGTTTGGTGGGGAAACATGGTTTATATGTGGTTACAGACCTATGTGGGTGGGTCTGGGTAAAACTTAAAAAACTTAAAAACAACAGCACTAAATGTTTCCATACTTACCTGTGATGTTCTGGCTGACTGGGCCAGGTGTGTCTAACGACTGGCTAACGACTATGAAACTGCCGGAGAGGGACTGGTTGACAGCCCTTTGTTCTTACTGTGAGTATGTGCAAACTTCCTGGGAATGGATGGAATCACTGCATTGTATGTGGTAGAAAGATAATGTCTGAGGCCACCACCTCTGTTAAGGGAAGGTTTTTCCAGCTTAACATACCTTTTGAACGCTAGTTTGCCTTATGGACTCGGCTTCAGTTTTTTAGGAGCTCACCTTTTGCTCACCAGCTCCCCTGGACTGTGTTTTGAGTTTTGTACAATTTTAGCTTGGAATAAAGCTCCCCTTTTGTTCTACTTTGATTTTTGTCTGCGTTTGGGTCCTAACAACCACACAACACAACAGAGATGCTGCACATGGCTGGGCACCTCATGCAGAAGGAGAGGAGGAGAGAATGGAGCAGGAGAGGAGGGAGGAAGAGGGGGGGCAGGAGGAGCAGGAGAAGAGGAGAGCAGGGAGGTTGAGCAAGCCAATCACTCTTCACAGCAGGTTGGACAAGTAACTGGCAAAAGGAAAGAAAAAAGAAAGTGGAGCCAGGTGGAGGAGACCCAGAAGAAGTGGCCTAAAAGAAAAAGAAAGGAGAGGGCCCTCCGGGAGCTCCAGCAGACTACCAGGGGCAACAGAAAAATATATATAAAAAAAAAATTCTTCACCTCCGGAGAGACTAGGGAGTATTATTTACTGTCAATAAGTGGTAATTACGAGCTAATATCTGATAAACTCTCAGTTAATGGTATAATAAAGGCAGAATATGGTCCTGCAGAGTAAGGTACTAAGAAGTGCTTTGTAATTACTAATAAAGATCTAATAAGCTAGTAATACACATGTTAATTAGCAGGTAGGTAATGGCTAATATGTGTACCCTAATCTAAAGTGTTACCAAAATTTCAAATTTCCTTTCGTGCCCCTGGTACACTTCTGCATCACATTGCATTATGGTACCAGGGTCCCAAGACTTTTTCAAGCCAGGGTGCCCCATGGAGTGATGGGACAAGCTCCGGGGTGCCCCATAGAGTGATGGGACAAGCCGCTGTTGTCGGGCGCTTCTTCAGGCCAGGGATCCCCATGGAGTGATGGGACAAGCCGCCAGTGTAGTCCAACCTACACTGCCGCCAGCCATCTCACCCTCCCTCCTGGAGCTCCAGCAGACTACCAGGGGCATCAGAAAAATATCAATTAAAAAAAATGCCTTCACCTCCAGAGACAAGGGGGTAAGGGCAAAGTGTCTGGCCGAGTATAGTTCCCCTACACGCCTGCCAGTCATCTCTCCCATCCCTCCTGGATCCCCACCAGACTGTCAAGCTCCAGGGTGCCCCATGGCGCCATGGAACAAGCGTGTGGCGTTTACCGCAGCCACACTATGGGCACGATGTTTGGACGGCCATGGCCAATGGCAGCACGAGCGACAAGGGAATGTGTAACATCGTGTTTTATAAAGCCACAGCAAAAGAATAAGGAGATGGACAGCACTAAGCCACATGTAGCCCACCTGCAGCAGCCGGAGACAGGAAATGGACATGAGGCGCACAGCGTGGGAAGAGAGGAAGAGGGGGGGGAGACAGACACCTAAACACATGTAGGCCCCGCCCACCTATGCTAATGAAGCAAAAACAATCAGTGATCACAGTCATGCCTCAAACATCTCTCATGCCACACTCTCTTCCTGCACTGGCTGCCTCTGACTTTTACAGCTGCTTCCAACATTTGATTTCTTCTTTTAAAGCACTAAATGCTTTGAAGCCACATTATATTTCTGACCTTTGAACACACTGTGAACCTTCACGGCCCTGAGGCCCTCAGATGTGGCTCTCCTGGTGGATCCAAATCTAGACTCCAAACAAAGAGGACAGAGAGTTTGTCCTCAGAGGCTCCAAGCTGTGGAAGTCCTTCCAGAGGGGATCAGGATGTCTGAGTCCAGATTCTCCTCCAAACTCTGATGAAGGAGCTTTTGTATGATGTTCTTTATCCAATGATATAGTTGATGCTGCTGTTCTTCTGATGTTATAAATGTGTTGTCTGTCTTTACTCACATTGCTGCAAATATCCAGTTTGTGTTTGAACACAAAGCTGATAGTTGTGTATTTGTTCATTCAAACATTAGGGACAAAAAGTCTGATGATAAACTTTGTATGAATGAACACATCAGTCAGTAAAGACAGAATGAAGCCATCAGATGTGTCAGATGATAAACTGCAGCTGTGTCTTTTTCTCTCCATCAGATTTCTGTCAACTTGAAGTCGACACAAACTCAGTGCACACAAACCTCAAACTGTCTGACAACAACAGGAAGGTGACACATGTGGAGGAGGAGCAGCCAAATCCCGATCATCCAGACAGATTTGACAGGTGTCCTCAGCTGCTGTGTAGAAATGTTCTGACTGGTCACTGTTACTGGGAGGTCGAGTGAAGAGGAAGGGTTAATATATCAGTGAGTTACAGAAGAATCAGAAGGAAAGGAGTCAGAGCTGACTGCAGGTTTGGAGGAAACAATCAGTCCTGGAGTCTGTTATGCTCAGCTGGTGGTTACTATGTCTGTCACAATGGCAGACAAACACCCATTTCCTCCTCTGTCTCTGACAGAGTAGCAGTGTATATGGACTGTCCTGCTGGCACTCTGTCCTTCTACAGAGTCTCCTCTGACACACTGATCCACCTCCACACCTTCAGCACCACATTCACTCAACCTCTACATGCTGGGTTCTGGTTGTGGTATCCTGGTTCCTCAGTGAGTTTGTGTTGTGTGTAGAAGCAGAGTGTTTGGAAGTGGCAGCAGCTTCAACTTTGTGATTTAAATGTTGATGATGTTTCACTTTCATTTGAATCACTGACTGTGATTTCATGTCAGAATATGTTTTAGTCTTAGAAGCAGTGAAATGAGCTCCTAACCACTGAACTCCTGTAAAAACTGCACTGATGGATCTTCTTGTTCTGGATGATCCTGGACAGATGAAGTTCAGCTTTTCTCCTCTCCTGTTCCTGATTGGTGGAAGCAGCAGAATGAGCTCCACCTGTAACAAACACTGACCACCATCTGTCTCTGTGTGATGATGAAATATATACTGGTACCACACATTCAGAGTGATGCTTGATATTGATGCTTGATATTGATCGGAGTGATGGTACCATCAGGGTATTCCCTAATAAGGTAAAAGCACTAATAGTCTATTCGCTGTATGACCCAGGGTCTGCAGGGGGGGGAGTAGATGCCCCTGTGGGCCGGCAGGCAGGAACGCCCATGTGGTATATCAATGTGTGAATTCCATGTCAAGTGGTTGTTGCGTTGTTCGTTGTTGCTGTGTGGTTGTTCGTTGTGTTGGTTGTTCTGTTCTTGTGTTGTTCTTGTTTGGTTCTTTGTGTGCAACAACCCAGAGCTCTGTGACTCAGAATCTGCCTCATTGTTCAATAAATTGTAATCTTGAGACCAGAATTTATCTGCTCCTTCCTCATAAACGATCTTGGGAGGTGATCAGAAGAAACAAGGGGAAATTTTAACCCTAACAATTTGGGGGCTTGGTGCCGGGATTTGGAAGGAGTGTGGGTCAAATGACATCTTGCCTGACAGTGACCACTGGTGGCCACAATAAAATGAGGTAAGCAGAACCTGTTTAACCAAATTCTGCACATCGGACAATCTAAATTAAGTAGTCACTGTGATGGGTACGGTGTTTTAGAGTTCAAATTGTAAGAGGCAGATTGTAAGTCTTAATAAGTGAAGTAAGATGAGATGAAGTAAAAGAGAAAGAGGAAAAGTGACACTGAGAGAGATTGTTAGGTGAAAGATTTTATTTTGCATGATGTTATGTGGTGTGGGTCCACATATCTAGAAGTGTGTCTGTTAGGTTCAAACCCCAAACATTTGTATTACACAACCTGTACAAAAGAGACACAGAGAGTTAGATATCTTTTTACTTGCAAGGAGAGTGACCAGAGACTGCTCAGTTACAATCTCCCACGCCACTCTGAAGCAGCTCTGGGTTCTCCAAGCCTTTTATTAGTTGGGAACGCCCTAATACATAGTTTACTAAGGGACAAAGGGTTCATGCATCACAAATCTTAGTTTCGTTTTACGATGTCCTTGAACATCTTCAACAAGCTCTGTGTGAAAGTGTGTGTGTGTCATCTTCGGCCTCTGTTCTTTCTCCAGTCTTGACCTGTTGTAAAGTGGTTAAGCTGCACATACCATGCTGTATAGACATGTCAAAGTTCAACTAGAGTAAGCATACCTTCAAACATAAACACTTATGTGATTTAGGTTAACTCAAATATAAAACACTCATGTGATTTAGGTTAACTCAAATAGAAGCATAAATCAACAGGTTAAATGATACTACACACAGCAAGATACTTAAATCATTAGGCACACATAAAGAGTAAGATGTAACTCATATAACGACGTAAGATGTAACTCATATAATGAAGTAAAAGTAGGATAACTTATGTACATTGATTCCAACATTTCCCTCCTGTTTATTCACTTTTACTGCTTTATGTTACATCCTTCAATGACCACTTCTGGTTAAGATTTTCGGTCACAAATTCATACATGCAGTATAAAATGGTACACTCAGAGGGATGGATCATCTCAGTCAGGTAGGAAGACAGCCATGTCTTCGTCATCGTCATCGTCATCCTCATCCTCCGGTGGATTTTCAAACATGTCTCCAAAACCGTTCCACAGCGATGTGTCCACTCCAGAATGGTCTTTCATCTTGCTGTTAAGGGATTTTAAGCCTTCCAGAGCCCTGGTAAGGCTGCCATCAGCTGCTGTGTTATTCGGAATGAACGTGCAGCACTGGTCCCCAAAGATGGAACAGACTCCACCTTTCTCTGCCAACAACATATCAACAGCAATACGATTTTGGAAAGCCATTAAAGAGGTAGCGGAAAGCTGCTCGTGAATAGCGGAGAAACCTTCTTCAGTTTTGTTTCCTAATTTCTGCACATTAAAGTGGATGTAGTTGATTCGGTCTACATTCTTATTAATAGTGCACCACCAACATAAAACAGATTCAAAACCTGCAGAAACTTGGTTTACCAGTTTATACTCATCTGGGACGCCCCTGGGTACTCCGATGCTGTCTATGTATGTCGGGTCATCACCCTGCCAAGACCTAGTGGATCTCCTTTTAGCTGTATGGATCCAATGATGAGGCATCACACTTTTAACATTCTCAACTAAATCTGTAGCTGAGAGAGGAACGAGGGATACAGGCAGAATCAATGTTACAGAAGCACACAGTCCTGTGGTTTTAGCTGGTAATACATCAAACAATCTGTCATCTCCACACCACCACCAGATGTCGCTGCGGGATTTTGGCTTGAAGTGCTCACCCACAGTTTCCACAGCATAACATTGTGTGTCATTCAGTCTTCCCAGTCTTTTACCTGTACCTGTACGGTTAACACATGTGAAATTTCCTGCAGCTACTTTGTTAGAAAACTTAGGCTTTTTCCTTTCAGGTGGAGTTAGAGGGTGAATTTTATCCCAAAAGGAACATTTTGCTGACGGAGTAGTATAGCTCATTACATTTACTAGGCATGTCAAATTCAAAGCTGAAGGTACAACCTGTAGGAGTGGTCTAGCACTCAAACACACAACACAATCTGCCTGTGTTGCTTGGGCAGCTTGTTCTGCCATTAAAAGCCAATTATTCTCAAATCCTGAAATGCCAGTAGTAATTTTGAACCATTCATCCGTCTCACCATCTTCCTCCTTAATGATGATTGTCTTTGTCCTTGGTTGGCCTCCTGCCACAACGAGTTTACCCTCCGTGTTGTTGAAAGTCGTGTCCTGTCCTGCACTCAGAAGGGAACATAATCGTAAAATCCAGCATGGATCACGACCTGACATCCAGGCACACAAGTATACTCGTCTACAGTTTTCTCTGTCTAAGAGTACATGTCCAGATTTGACCTTTAATGTTACACTGTCTTTAGTGACCATCAGAGTAGGAATGATTCTCTTAAATTCTTGGGCACACTCAGCCCATCCGTAGGAATTTGGAGCCCACTTCAGATCAGTGGATCTAAAAACTGTACCCCACGACCCGCTGTCACCCATAGGTGACCTACCATAGGGAGTACAATCAAGGTAAAATGTATGTCCGAAATAGTCTTTTGGCTGTGAACGATGAACTGCAGTCTGAAAGGCGGAACTAGGAATAACAATGGTCTGGCTCACAGCTACAGAGTTGTAACACAAAACTACTTCTGGGTTGAAGTCAGGTTGCTGATATTTTTCTGAGCATGGGTGTACAGGAACAAAGTCGATCGCTCTCTTTTCCTTAGCTGATAGTGTCTCATATCTTTCCCATAACAAGATTATAGTTATAGCAACGAGTCCGATTACTCCTGCTACGGCTACCATCCTCTTATGTGCTGGGGTCAACACCATTTTTCAACATTCCTAAGACTCCTCCTAAATCACCTGCCCAGAGTGGTGGACAATCTTCACCGGGTTTGAGACGACAGCAACCTATGGTTACGGCCCCCTTTGTAGTCGGCCTTTGCTCTGGAGGTGCCTGTTTTGAGAAGTCACTAATCTACGCCAAATACCACAGCACTAACACTACAATACAGAGGATGATAGCAACTGCCTGCGCTATAATCATAAAAGTTATTTTACTCATGTTTAATTATTTTCTTACAATGAGACAAATGAACCCAAGTACTCCTTTCTGCAACCTTCACTGCTGTGCCAGTTGTTAAAAGTACCTGATACGGGCCTTCCCACTTAGGTGAATGCCAATGTTTCTTCTTTATACTTTTTATCAGGACCCAGTCTCCTGGCTCTACTAGCTGGTCATCCTGTGGGAACACAGAGGATGTATCATCGTTATCGGTCTGATTAAACACCTGTTTCCGTTGCTCCAGCATTTTTCTCATGTAGTCAGCTAAAGTACTTTCATCATCAGTTTCCCACACATTTTGAAAGAAAGGCAATCTGTAAGGTCTGCCAAACAGAATTTCATAAGGTGTTAGTCCATTTGTACTTGTAATGTTTATGTACAACTTTACTAAATCTAAGCATTTAGTCCATGGTCTGTTTGTCTCTTCCATACATTTTTTAAGTCTATTTTTTATTGTTCCATTCATTCTCTCTACCAACCCTGCGCTCTGTGGATGATAAGCACAATGGTGTTTTAGATCTATACAAAACATTTTGCCTATGTTAGAGATTAGTTGATTTACAAAATGAGAACCGTTGTCACTGTAGATTTTTTCTGGAATCCCATAGCGAGGAATAATGTCTTTACACAAAGCTTTCGCTACCGTTAGTGCGTCTGGGTTTTTGGTAGGAAATAGTTCAATCCATTTTGAAAAAGAATCAATTATGACTAAACAGTATTTTTTACCTTCACTTTTGTTTAGTTCTATGAAATCCATGTGTATGTGCTGGAACGGATAATTAGGTTTTGGAAACTGTCCTCTTCTTGGTCTCAAATTGCCTTGAGCATTATGTTTTGCACATATCAAACATGCTCTGCAAAAATTTTTTGAATAGGAATTGAATCCATATGTTGTGTACTTTCTGGCTACCAAGCTCAACATCCCCCCTGTGGAGACATGTGTTTGCCCATGGCTCCATATAGCGGCCCATTTATATAGATTTTTTGGTAGGATTGGTTTATTTTCTGGTCATGTGTATATTCCCTCTTTTAGTTGTGCCCCCTTTCGTTTCCACTGTTCCAGCTCTTGGTTGGGTGATTGTTGTTGCATGTCACGTAGTATGTCATGGTTTAAGTTAGTGTCTGACATACTGAAAACATGGATTTCACCCTGCGCGGCTTGTTTTGCTGTTTTGTCTGCAAATGCATTTCCTCTCGAAACAGGATCAGTCCCGTTTGTGTGTGCTGCACATTTGCATATGGCTAATTGTTTCGGCAAATTTATAGCCTGTAGCAGTTCTGAAAGAAGTTTTGCATGTGTTACTGGTTTTCCCGTAGATGTTATCATGCCTCTATTTTTCCAATGTTGCGCAAATGTATGAGTTGTTGCATATGCGTATTGGCTGTCAGTGTAAATTGTTGCTATTTTGTCTTTCATTAATTTACAAGCTTCAGTGAGAGCTACTAATTCTGCTGCTTGTGCAGAAAAATGTTGAGGGAGTGCCTCTGCTCTCAAAACCTTATCTTGTGTTACGACAGCATAGCCTGTCTTTGTTTTTCCTTTATCATCCTTTTTAGAAGAACCGTCAACAAACAGTGTGTGTCCCTGCTGTAAAGGAATGTCCTTTAAGTCTGCTCTGCTCTTAGCTGTCTGCTCTGATAGAGATTCACAGTCATGAGGCTCCCCCTCCCCTTCCGTGGGCACGAGTGTAGCCGGGTTAAGCACTGTGCACCGTTCTATTTTTAGATGTGGTTGTGAGAGTAAAATGGACATGCAGGATAAATGTCTGGCCGGGGAGAGAAAAGTCATTTTGGTTTGCAATAATAAGGCAGACACAGCATGAGGGACTTTTAAAAGTAACGGATGAAAAAGTACAATGTCTGCACTTGAAATTACAGCTAATGACGCAGCGATCACTGCTCTCACGCAATGAGGCAATGCACATGCTACAGCATCCAACTTTGTCGAGTAGTAGGCAATTGGCCTGAGTTTATTTCCATGCATTTGTGTCAAAACTGAGGTCATGAAATATCCTTTACAATCTACCATTTGCACAAACTCCTTTTGGTAGTCTGGTAAGGCCAATGTGCAGCTGCTTACCATGGCCTGTTTTAAATTGCACAGAGCATTTTCAGCTTCAATCGTCCACTTAAGGCTGTCAGACATTTTCAATTCTTCCTTATACATCAAAGACTGCAATGGTGCAGTTAATTCTGCATAATTCGGCACCCAACTTCGGCAATAATTAGTCAAACCTAAAAATGACATCATCTGCTTTTTTGTTAGTGGCTTGGGTGCTTGTAGAATTGCAGCTTTTCTCTCCTCCAGTATTGTTCTCCCCCCTGTACATAACTGGTGTCCTAAATATTTTACTTTTTCCTGACAGAACTGTAGTTTGCTTTTGTTTACTTTATGGCCCTCTTGTGCCAAATGTTTTAACAATGCAATCGTGTCCATTTTACAGCCTGCCTCTGTTTCTGACGCCACGAGAATGTCATCTACATAAGTAAGCAATTGACTCTTACTTGGAGGTTCAAAAGTGGAAAGACTAGAAGCAATTACTTGTGAATAAATAGTTGGACTTTCACAATAACCTTGAGGCAACCTGGTGTATGTGTATCTTTTCCCTTTGAAAGTAAATGCAAACCAGAATTGGCTATCTTTATGCACTGGTACCGAAAAGAATGCATTGCTTATGTCTATCACAGTAAAATATTTAGCTTTTGGATTCAGTGAATTTAATAGTGTATGTGGGTCTGCTACGCATGGAGACCTCTGAATTACTGCATTATTCACTGCTATCAAATCCTGAACCATCCTCCACCCTGTAGATGGAGGCGCCTTTTTCACTGGAAAAATAGGCGTGTTCACTGGGGAGTCTGCGCATTCTATCAATACACCTGCTTTCTTTAAATCCTCAATTACCGGTTCTATTCCTTCCATTGCATCAGGCTTTAAAGGATACTGTTTTATTCTAGGACGATGTTCTGTTTTGGGCCTGATTATTACCGGTTGTGCTCGTTTCACTAGTCCTACATCCGTGGGTCCTTGTGACCATAGTTCAGAGGGAACTTGTTTCAATAAATTTTCCTGCTCATCAGTGAAGAAAATGTATCACTTTTCAGTTTCAGCCAAATGTACTCCTGCTTGGACAGTCACAGTCCAGAATAATGCTTTTCTGGTCAGTTCAGTTGAATCACTATACCAGGTGTTTACACCTGTTGCTGTCCAATCACAAGCTTTCTCTCCTCTATTCACTAGCTGTCCGAGATCTCTCCATCTAGCATGTGTGTGTTTACATAGAGAGATGTGCATGTGGTTCCAGTGTTGTCTGTACAAAGTTTTAACTTGATCTGGTACAGTGACTGCAGCTGCAGCATTTGCTATACCATCAGAATACAAGTATGTCACTGTCACTTTAGCAGGTGTGACTTTATCCAAACGTTCTTTATACTTAGGATCAACGTGGTCAGTGTACCACATGGTGATATGCAAATCATTTGGTGACATTTGATCCTGAACCTGCCTCACCGCTCCTTTCCCTTCATTCATAAGAGAATCTCCCATAGAAATGGGTTGCCTGTTAGGAACGTCAAGTGTATAGTAGTAATTAGGTTTCCCTGTCCCTTGCACTACATATACTTCATCTGGTTTTTGTCTGATCATTTTTAATCCTTCAGGTGTTGGTACAATGGCTAGGCCTAGAGAAACTAAGGCATCTCTTCCAAGCAAATTTACTGGACATTCTGGCAGCCACAAAACTGATAGCTGACATGATTTTCCTTTCGGGTCTCTAAGCCATATAGGTTCTGTTTCTTGAACCATTTTAATAGCACCTTGTGCTGATCGTACAGTAGAATAATTAGGGCCCAATGAAAGGTGCGGTAGCTTTTCTCTAATTGTGGTCCTGCACGCTCCAGTGTCACAAAGAAATTTAACTGGAGTGCCTTGTACCATTATAGTGATCTCTGGCCTTATTTTCTCCTCAAAAAACAAATCCTCTAGATTTAACACTTCCTCTCCTTCATCAACCTCTCCCTCAGGTTCTCCTTCTAACTGTGTATGTTCTAGTCATGCTGTCCCGTGACTGTGGGGGGAGGGATTGCTTCTGCAATCTCTCGCTATGTGGCCTTCCTTTCCGCATGACCAGCACGCTCTGGGGTTATCAGTTGAGCGTGACCTAAAACCTCCTCTGCCTCTGGCCCTACCGCGACCTCGACCTCTGGCTTGTTGATAAAACACAGCTGGCTCTTCTTCTTCCTGATAGAAGACCAACTCCTTTTTTCCTTTTTTGCTGCTAATGACTTTCTCCGCATGCAGGGCATGATTTACATACTCTGCGAGTGTTCCCCCGCTCATGCCTATATAATGACGACTTACCCACCCACTAATCTCTGGTAGTGAGCCTGAGTGTAAAGCGTTTTTTAGCTGTTGTTTATAAGCTCCATCATCAGCGTCATTCATCTCTAGACCACTGTGCGCTCTAAAAATTTTCTCCATCCTTACTCTGTACTCCTCAAACGGCTCCTCTGGCTTTTGTTTACACCTTCCAATTTCAGTGTAATTTGCTCTCCTTCTATATCTGTTTCTGATCCGATCTAAAAGCGGATTCACATTTCTATTTAATTCCCCACTCTCAGGAGGATGAATCTGGTTTTGTGCATCAGTAGGGGAATAATTTCCTTTTACATAAAACCAGTCAGGACCTGTTAAGGTCATCCAAATTTGCTGAACTTCTGCTCCATTTAAATGATATGATTGTCGCAGATTTTCCATTTGTGTGATGCATTCCTCAACATCCTCCTTAGGGTGTGGAATCCCCTCAACTGCTTTTTTAACATCACTTTGAGTCCAAGTTCTGAATACTCTAATCACCTCTCTCTCACCCTCCTGGCCTGCGCGTGGATTAGGTAATTCTATTAGAGGGAAAACATCTGTGTCTTCTCTCTCTTGTGAGAAATCAGGTATTTTTGGTTTCGGAGAAAACATATTTTGTATTCCGGTTGTTAAGCCTTTTGACCAGTCTCCTACACTGCCTTTTGAACGGGTCAGCATTGTGTGTGGAGTTTCAAATACAGGAGGTGCGTAGCTGGGCTGTGAAATTGCATTTGCAAGAGGTGTGTATTTGGGCGGCCCCCCTGGTGGCCCCGCTGCTATGTGTGTGTCTGGAGCGGAGACCTCAGCCTGTTGTTGCAACAGCTGTCTAGCCTCTGCATATGGCCCACTAAATTCATCATCCTCCTTCCTGTGAAACATCAATGTCTGTTTCTCTCCTACACTGTCACTGCCTGCTGCCCCTTTTTTCTTTTTCTCATCCCTCTCCCGTTTCGCCTTCTTCTCACCCTCCTCACGCTGTCCTGCTATTTTGATCCAGACCTGCGTGTGTTCATAACCTTCTTTTTTCAATTTATTTTTATCATCTTTACATTTGATCCTAATTTTGAGTTGTAGGTCTTTTACATCAGTAGTTGATAGTTTACCATTAAAACTATACTTTTTTATCCAACCACCTAACGGTTCTATCGCGGCCTCATCTGCCTTTTGAACTATTTTCCAATCTTTACAAGTTAACTCATCAATTAACTTTTGTCGGGTTTTGCTTTGCCCCTTCCCCATTTTGATCTAGATGTTGGATCCAGTGGGTCTTAATACCTGCTGTATTCTATCACTGGATTTCTTTCAACAAGATGGCAATCAACAACCTTTTGTGGTAAAACTCACTTCAACCTTTTCAGGTGGAGTTTTCTTGCCTACATGCATCCACAAAGGCTCACCATTTGAGTCTTGTTGTTTTATATGAAATATAATTACCTAGTGGTAATTATGTTTCCATTCACACATTCACTTTCACACCTTTTTGTTCGAACGTGCACTTCACTTTTTACTTTTAATTTTAACACAGTTGCCAAACAGGTTCCGCTGTCCTACGTAGAATTTAACTAGTCGTTTTAAACTAGGGGAGTCTACCCTCCTGCGGACTTTTTTACTTGACCTGATAGAGTCTAGAATTGTCAGGGTTTTATTCACTTTTTCAACACACAGAGGATTTCACCATCCTCTTGTCACTTCTTCAACACACAGAGGATCTCACTATCCTCTTGTCAACACACAGAGGATTTCACCATCCTCTTGTACTTCTTATCTTTTACTGCGCGCGTCTTTCACACATTCCCCCTTTTTAAGGAAATCTATACTCACACTCGTCTGTGTCTCCTGGACTTTCCGTCAACCATCGGACCCCAGCCCACGAGGGAGGGACCAGTCCCGGAAAGGGTCTCAAGCAGTGGCCACTGTCTTTCTCTGGATCTCACCTCGTCCGCTGGGATCGTCAGGTATCTTGGAATCCGGCTCGAAGGACCAATTAAATGTTAGGTTCAAACCCCAAACATTTGTATTACACAACCTGTACAAAAGAGACACAGAGAGTTAGATATCTTTTTACTTGCAAGGAGAGTGACCAGAGACTGCTCAGTTACAATCTCCCACGCCACTCTGAAGCAGCTCTGGGTTCTCCAAGCCTTTTATTAGTTGGGAACGCCCTAATACATAGTTTACTAAGGGACAAAGGGTTCATGCATCACAAATCTTAGTTTCGTTTTACGATGTCCTTGAACATCTTCAACAAGCTCTGTGTGAAAGTGTGTGTGTGTCATCTTCGGCCTCTGTTCTTTCTCCAGTCTTGACCTGTTGTAAAGTGGTTAAGCTGCACATACCATGCTGTATAGACATGTCAAAGTTCAACTAGAGTAAGCATACCTTCAAACATAAACACTTATGTGATTTAGGTTAACTCAAATATAAAACACTCATGTGATTTAGGTTAACTCAAATAGAAGCATAAATCAACAGGTTAAATGATACTACACACAGCAAGATACTTAAATCATTAGGCACACATAAAGAGTAAGATGTAACTCATATAACGACGTAAGATGTAACTCATATAATGAAGTAAAAGTAGGATAACTTATGTACATTGATTCCAACAGTGTCCCTAACATGAAGTTTTCATTATTTTATGCATATTACTGTAATGTGTTTTATAAGTACTTATGTGTTAGTAAGTTTTACAGAAGATCAAAGGAAAACAGGTATACTGAATGTATTGAGAAGTGTGTAATTTTACATGGGGGAAGAGGTGTAAGCTTTTATGGGGCATCATAAAGTCGCTCATATGGGACAGTGATCATTCTCCTGGAGAACTTATCTTCAACTTAGGTTTACGACTGACAAAAGGGGACCCCCTGCTATTTGCTTTCTGTTTTCTCCTGACTCTAAGGTTTAACCATTACCAAATATGGTAAACTAAATATCAGTTGAGCTGACCCCATTGGTGCAGAGTTAGGAAAGGACATGATTTTATGGGATCTCAAGATAGGATAAAAGGTGTTTACAAGAATGGCATGTTGTTCCCTGGCTGTGAGGCTAGTGTTGTGACCTAATCTGGTCACCCCGGATTCCCAGACTCCGTCCCCGAAGCACAGAACATTGAATGAAAACCAGTACTGATCAGTTTCAGTTTCGCCTTTATATAAAGGGAGAATGCACAGCTCAATACAGACCCCTCGATCTGCTCCTGCAGCTGACCATTTGCATTCTGTCCGTCCCATGCATTAGGCTCGTTTTATTAATCTCACAACAAGGTGTGGTTACATTTACATAGAAAGGCATAAAAGGTAATGTTTTTCAGTGAAACATGCATATTCAATAATCACAAGGTGGAAGGCGTATACGAAACTAAAAGACATTGAAGTTCTCCCACTCACATCTCAGATGTGAGGGTGTGTGTGTATTCTCACAGATCCTCCTGTTACGGCCTTGAGTATATCTTGTCTCTTTGGTTACATCTCTGGGTCAACTAGGGGTTTGCAGTTCGAATTTCTAAACTAACCATTAACATCAGAATGCTTTATGACCTCAGCCAGAGGTCTGGATCTATGCACAACCATACACTTTTACCATATATGCAGACAGACATATATTTTGACCAAGTTTGACCATATATTTCCACAATTCCCCCTTTTGGACTCTACTAAGAGTCCAACACTCAGAAATATAAGGAAAAAGAAACAATAAACGGTCACATCAGCAAATAGGAAAACACTGTGTGTAATCAAACAAAACTATGGGTAACAGTGACATCTATATGTAACAACACTGTGAGTAAATGTCCAAACACCTGGTGTGTGTGTATGCTTGTCAAAACCATAAATGAAGGTGCAAAAAAGAAAAACTCTGTGAAAAATGTAGTGTATTAAAAAACATATCATGTGAGTACATAAAACGAAACATGTTATACATCATAGTATGTGGGGGTATTTTAATCGGTCGGTCTTTCACCGTTCCCGCCCCCAGATACTCCTAACAGCTCAAATATAATGAAAATTATCAGTTAGAATGTACAAAATTGTGTTTTATCAGTTCATGTGTGTGTTCCTGTCCGTCTGCCTCATCGTCCAGCCCCCGTCAGGTCGTCTGGTCCTCTCGTCCTCAGGATGTGTCTTCTTTCTTCGGATCCCTGGGGTTAGACTACCCGGGATCCTTGATCTCTGTCAGGGGATTATTCTGCCCCTTTTGTGACAGGATCTGTGTCTGAATCAGCCGATTCAGACTTCTGTGCCCTCAGATCAGCACTGGCTCCAGTGATACCAGGTGTCCCCCTTTCCTCTCAGCCGAACCGCGTGAGAGGTGCGTTCCGTCACTTGGTAGGGACCGGTCCACCTTGGTTCCGACCACTTCCTTTTATCACCTTCAGGAGGACCCACTCGGCTGTGTGTGGCTCCTCCTGGACTCACCATCTCTCCTTTCTCCTGTAATACAAATTCTAACACCAAAGCTTCAAATTCATTATATTATGGTTTATATTAATACCATACTGCATGCTTCTTCAGTCTCAGCCGGCCAGCTGGTCCAGGAAACTGTCGACCTGTAAGAAGCTCATAAGGTGTAGATTATATGGCGTTATTACCAGAACATCAATACAATAGATAATACTTGAACCCATATAAATTTGGTCTGTGCACAGATTTTAGCCAATTTTTGTTTTAGGTTTGATTCATCCTTTCCACCTTTGCCTTGAGACTGTGGGTGGTAAACTGTACCAAAAGCATGTTTCTTTTTTTTTTTTTTTCGGAAAACCATGTCTAGGGATGTAGGTGTTAATCAGGAACTTAATGACTGTTTTACTGTCCTCTCTTTTTGCAGGACAGGCTTCTGGCCATCCTGAGTATGCATCAACACACATCAAAATGTATCTGTATCCTCTCACAGAGTCAACCATGTCAGTGTAGTCAATGATTATTTCTCTACCTGTCTTGGTCTCTAGAGGATATTTTCCAATTTGTGGTTTGATAGTCGGTCTGGGGTTGTATTTACAACATTGGTCACATGTTCTGATCAAATACTGAGCCATGTCTTTCATGTAGGGGTGCCACCAGTGCTCAAGATTTTTCATCATCTGTGCCACTCCCACATGGCCTACCCCATGCGCTTCCTCCATGGCAGTCTGTCTCAGTCCAGGTGGCAGTATGGGGCGTCCGTCAGGCCCTCTCCATACTCCTCCTGTGTCAGTCGCCCCTCTAGCTTTCCACAGTGTTTTTTCCTGTGGAGAGGCTTTGTTTTGCAATTGCATCAAATCAGTCCAATCAACGGGGGGAGGCAAGTCTGTTTCTGAACACATAAAAATCATTCGCTCAACATAGCCTGCTGCCTGCTTTGCTGCCTGATCTGCTGCATTGTTTCCTCTTGTGACCCTGTCAGTTCCTGCTCCATGACCTTTGCACTTAATCACAGCCACTTTGCTAGGCAACAACAGAGCTTCAGCAAGCTCTCTCATTTCAGCCTCATGCCGTATAGGTTTGTTAGTTGCAGTGAGAAAACCTGCTCTCAGCCATTGCCCTAATTCCACATGCACTGCTCCTGCCGCATATGCTGAGTCAGTAAAAACATTGATGTCCTGTCCTCGACCTATCTTTAGTGCCTCAATCACTGCCCTCACCTCGGCTCTCTGCGCTGACTGCTGTCCCTCTAATCTTTCTGCTTTCAGTGTTCTCATTTCTTCCCCTGTGTCTTCAACAACCGCGTATGCTGCTCTGAGTCCTTCTGTGTCATGTCTAAAACAGCACCCATCTGTGAACAGATTTCTGGCCTCTGTTAGTGGTGTGGCCTGTAAATCCATTCTGACTTTTTCTTCTCTGGTTACCCTCTCTACACATGTGTGTGGCTCTCCAGCTCCTATCTGCTCTGCCATGTTGATGCCCTCATGTGTGAAGGTGATGTTTGGTGCTTCTAAAATCTTGCTCAACCTCCTCTGTCTCAATGAGGTGAGTGTGAATGTCTCTGAGTTCACGTATGCCACTACACTATGTGTTGTCAGTACATACAGCTGGTGTCCCATGACCATGTGTGCGGTTTTTTGAATTAGCTTAGCTATTCCTGCTGCGTGTTGTGTGCACTGAGGGTGTCTTTTCTCCATGTTGTCCAGGGGGGCACCGATGTACATCAGTATTACTCTCTCTCCCCCTTTTCTCTGGAACAGGATGCCATTGATGCAGGCATCCGTTCCAGAGACATCCAAATAGAAAGGTAAAGTGTAGTCAGGTGAGGCTAGTTCTGCTGCAGTGGCCAAAGATTGTTTAAGAGCAATGAATGCTTCCGAATGTTCCGCGGCCTGCGTCCAATTTAGGCGAGCTGACACATTACGCATGCCATGTTCTTTGACAAGGTCTCTGAGAGGTTGTGTGAGGCCCGTGTAGTTAGCAACAAAGTTTCTACTGTAACCAGTCAGACCGAGAAATGAGAGCATGTCCTTCACTTTGTCAGGACGCGGATGATGCAAAATGGTAGATTTGTGCGAAGGCGATATGCTGACCCCCTTTTGTGAAACAATGCGTCCTAAGAAAGCAACTTGTTTCCTGACTAATTGGAGTTTAGATTTGCTGACCTTAAAACCAGCTGTGGCCAGATGTTGCAAAACAGCCTGCGTGGCATCCAGGCAGATTGCTGCCGTTGGAGCTGCGATAAGAAGGTCATCAACGTACTGAATGAGTGTAGTGTTTTCTGGGAGGGTGCAGTGACTGAGTATCTGTTTCAAAACTTGATTAAAAATACCGGGGGAGAGCGCAAAACCTTGAGGTAGCCTGGTGTAGCGATACTGTGTTCCCTGATATGTGAATGAGAAAATGTCTCTGCATTCAGGTGCCAGAGGGAGACAAAAGAAAGCATTAGCTAAATCTATGCAGGTGAACCAGCTCTGTGAAGGATCCAGTTGGGCCAATGCCACGTATGGATTCGGAACTGGTACCGTGGGGGTTGACAGTGCAGCGTTAATGTCCCTCAGATCATGTGCCATGCGATATTTACCTGTCCCTTTCTTTTCTACAGGTAGGATGGGAGTATTCCAGTCTGAGTGAGAGAGTTCCAGCACGCCATTTTCAAAAAGTCCATGAATAGTATCTGCAATGCCAGCTCCGGCTGCTGGCTTGTGTGGATACTGTGGTATCCACAAAGGGCCTGGTGTGTTAATCTGAAACGTCACAGGTTCACAGTCCACCAGACCCACGTCAGTGGGGCCGTCTGCCCATAAATGTGGTGGCAAGCTGTCAATCACAGCCTGTGCCAGAGGATGATCAGTTTTCTCTCTACCATGATGTCTAGCAAGCAGTTCATGTGCCAGAGTGACAGTGTTCATAGTTGAAACAGTTATTTTGTATGCTTTAGCAGATGGAGAATACATGATTTGAGGTAAAGGTGTGGGTTGCCAGTCTGATTGCCCCATGGCACGTTTAACCATGCCACCTAGTTCTTTGGCCTGGTGGTTTGGATGTACGGCTAATGAGACGTGGGGATGCCCTTCGTCACTCATCATGTACCAAGACATTTGTTCTGGAGTGAGGTCCACACCGGCTGCCACGCCCTCAGGTGCCACAAAAATGTCTCGGACTGTAATAGACCAGTCCTGTCCCTCTAGGGAGTGCGCAAACTTCTCATGGTACCAATCAGTTTGCTGCCTGTCATAAAATAGAGTCACATGAGGGGGGTCAGGGGGAGAAACATATGGTTCGACCTGTGCTATCCAGGGCTTCCACCGCAGGTAGGCAGAAAGGATTCCTGGGTTCTGGGGAGTTTCAGGATGTAACATGCCCCAGTAGATGTCAGCACATGGGTCAGTCACAGGTCTCATCAGATATTGTCCGCCTGTGTCTGCAACATTACAGTGGAACATGGTGCCGTCCGGCAGTGTCACTGTCAGCCCGTCTGGGCCGCACAAAATAGATGCTCCAAACTTAATCAGCAAGTCTCTCCCCAGTATATTCAGAGGCAGAAGAGGTGAGTGTACAAAACAGTGTGAAACAGTCTGATGTCCCAACTGAGCAGTCATGGGAGTGGTTATAGGCAGAGTCTGTTTATCCCCAGAGAAGCCCATCACAGTGATAGAGTTGTTGGACAATTCCATAGAAGATGATTGAAACAGTGTAGAACAGGTGGCGCCAGTATCCACCAGAAAAGGCAGTGTCTCATCCTCTACTTGCATAGATAACATCGGGTCTGCCGTGCCGATGTGATCTGAGCTGCTCTGTGGGGTGTGTCATTGTTGTGAGAAGTCACAATCCCACTGTTCCCAGCCGGAAACAGGAAACTGTCCTGTGAATGGAGGTCCTGGGGGGCGGGAGGAAGCCCTCCGTGGACCAGACGCTGCACGTCCTCGGGCATACTGTCCCTGTCTGTGTGGACAGTCTTTGGCCCAGTGTCCCAACTCCTCACAGTAATAGCAGCGGTCACGACTTGGGTCTCCCCTCGGCTGTCCCCTAAGTGTTCCACCCCTTCCGCGCCTGTCTCTCCATCTGCCCCTCCCTGATCCGTACCCCCTGTAGGACCCCGTAGGCTGCTGATAATCAGGAGAATAAGGTGATGGAGGCACCCAAGGTGTGACAGGAGGTGCGTCAGAGCTTTCAGTGACAACCATGACTTTATTATTTTTATCTTTCTTTTTTTTCATTGGCCTTCTGTCTGGCCTCAGTCAATTGCAGTTTCAATAATTGTGCTTGCAAATCCTGGACATCCTTACTGTCAGCTTGTGCTGCCTCTTGGGCACGAGCCAAATGATGCACTAGATGTCTCTCCCACACACTGGAATCACACCCTGCCATGTCTGGGTTATTATCCATGGCAGTTTTTACGGTCTCAGGGACCCCGTTTAGGACGGCGGTCCTGTACCACACCCTCTGAATGCCTGGGTTACCAGGGTGGCACCCGGTGTGTTTGATCCATGTGTCTTTGCTTTGATTAAGATATTCTCTTGGACTCTGTTTGGGGTCCCATTTCAAAGTGGGAACGGCGGCTCCAGCAGGCAGAGGATATTTATTTCTTAGTGCTCTGCCTATTTCAGTGCTGACCTGAGTGAAAGGTGTGTCATCTCTCTGTCTAGTAGTGGCGGCGTCCTCCTCTATGTCCCTCACTTCTGAAGCTGTAAGACACCTAGAAATAACGGCCCGAAACTCACCTAGAGCGAGTCTGTGGCCTGCTGTCAGACTGTCAAGTTGACTCAGCCACATTGCTCCACCTTCGGCCACTGGAGGTAATTTATCCACTAGTGCCTGTACATCACCTAGTGGGAATGGACGATATTTGATCTGGTGTTCAGTTTGAATCAGTGGTAACTGATAGTTGAGTGTCTGTGTATTGTCATGTCCTTGAGATCTAGTTGTCATGTGGTGTGTTTTGCGTCTGTGTGCTAAGTGTTCAGCTTCATGTGTTTTCAACCACTCCTCAGTAGCCTTGGCCTGTCTCTGTAATAGATCAAACATCTCTCCCTGCTCCGCGGACCAAACACCCTCGACCTGCATCTGAATTCCAGCTGTCCTCCCTTCCTGTGATCCATCTTTCCACACGCCTCCCACGTGAAGTGTAGCGTCTCCAAATTGGGGGTTAGCGTGTGCATATGTGTGTGGTGTTAAGTCCTGAGCTATAGCAGCCCGCAACTCCTTTAATTCCTCCTGCAACTGTTGCACCTTGTCTATGTCTCCCTGCTTTGTGTTCACAATGTCTGGTGTCTGTGTTCTGTGTGACAGCAGGGCTTCAGCTGCAACACTTAGTGCTCCGTCGCAGCTCAGTTCTCTGTCCTTTCGCAGCTGGAAAGGTGAAAGGGCAGGGGCCTCTGGAGGCCCTTCACGGGTGCTAACTCCCGAGGGTAAAGCAGACACACTACTCACTTGGGACGTGTGAGAGCTGTCATCAGACCACGCCTCAGGGGAATCAGGCATGTCTGTTATGGCCAGTGTGCCTTGAGTTATTTGTAAAACTGGATATAATCCAGCAGATGAATGAGAGGATGGTGGTGCAGTAGGAGGGGGTGGTGTATACGGTGGGGGATCCTTATGTTTTTCTGCTTTGGCATCCTGTGTTTTGGGCTTCTCAGTCATGAGGTGAGTTAGACCCTGACCTATCAAAGCCCATCGCGCCCACTGAGCTCTCTTCTCCTCTGCTTTTTCCTGCTCCCTCTTAAATCTCCCTTTCTTAGACCAGCCACACTGCTCTGCACTCTTCCTGGCCTTCTCCCCCTCTGCCTTCGCTTCACCCTCCTTTCTCCAAAACTCCTTCTGTAAACAACCTCTATCTTTCATGCCACGGCCTATTTCTCCCAGCAAATTAATGACTGCCTCCCTCATCTGAGTCATCTCTTCAGATGCGGTTTTAGAGTCAAAAGCCTGATGCAGCGCTTTCTCTAAAATAATCAGTTGAGCTTCTACTGTTTTTAGTGGGCTGTTCGGACCCCACCCATCATCAACAGTGTCTCTGTTAAATTCTCCGTCCATGTCGTCAGTCATCAAAGTCTCAGTCAAGTGATTACGTGAAAATTAAAACTAAAGCTTAATAATAATGTGTTATTTGCAAAACTGTGCTCAGAAGAGTTAACAAAACTATGATGTTAGAAAAGTTCAGAAACTATGTTCACATCAGAAATATATACAAAAGTATGTGCACAACAAAACACTAATCCAGTCCGTGAGTGAACCTACTTCAACAGGCCACTGCTTTACGTTTACACCGATTAAGGTTTCCAGCAGTGCTGCTGCTTCAGTTCACCTCGTCTCTGGCATTCATACACATTCCACACTCATGCTTTACCCATTTATACTGCGAGCTCGGTGTGTGTGTGTCAGTACTGTATCTTCACTTCTCTTTGTTTCTCTTTAGGGGTGCTTCATGAACTCACAGGACTTATTCTCTGGTCTTGCCGTCCAGTGTAAGAACGGCTCACAGTTATTTCATTATTTACTCTCTACTCTCTGGTCTTGTCGTCTTTATCTCAGACGACTCACAGTTTATGAGTCTCAAGAGTTCCTTTTTTTTCTAGATTCTGGCCGACTGAGAAATATGGCACGCTGTGTCCCTGGTACTCAGTCCAATGGATTCGAGACTAGCCTCTGTCCGTGACACCAGAATCTTATATATCTGTAATTTGGAAGCCTGTTGACTTACTTCAACTCCCGCCTAACTAGTGCGGTCATTGTTTCAGTTTCCAGTCAGTCCAACATGCATACCTTGTGTTTTCTGCCTGGTCTTGTTCCTTTTTCTCTCTTTTTTGTAGTGATTTAGGGTTCCTCAAGCCCCGGGCCTCAAACCCAGCTTTTCCGGCCCCTCGTCAGAGCACCGGTGGAGTCGCCACACTCAGGATTTTCTGCTACCCCTTTTTCTCTTATTCCTCTGCAGGCATTATTCCTCTGCAGGCATTATTCCTCTGCAGGCATTATTCCTCTGCAGGCATTATCCCTCTGCAGGCATCATTTACTTATCTCTTAAACAGCTGTAGTCATTACTCATTTACCGTAGTCATATACATTCACTTACGGTTATTTCACTGTAGTCATATTCATTCACTTACAGTTAAATTCATTCAGTCAATGTTCTTTTTGCTTTTACAGACAGATTACTACTAAGACTCGGGACACGTTACATTTTAGAGTAGTCAATGCAGATATAAAAGGTCTGCTTACCTTATTGTTGGCGCCACGTGTCCTCTGTCTGTTCGTAATCGGCCCTTGTGTTCAATTGACGGATCTGAGGATGATTTTTTGCCCTTTGATCCCCTGGACGAGCCCCCAATTGTTGTGACCTAATCTGGTCACCCCGGATTCCCAGACTCCGTCCCCGAAGCACAGAACATTGAATGAAAACCAGTACTGATCAGTTTCAGTTTCGCCTTTATATAAAGGGAGAATGCACAGCTCAATACAGACCCCTCGATCTGCTCCTGCAGCTGACCATTTGCATTCTGTCCGTCCCATGCATTAGGCTCGTTTTATTAATCTCACAACAAGGTGTGGTTACATTTACATAGAAAGGCATAAAAGGTAATGTTTTTCAGTGAAACATGCATATTCAATAATCACAAGGTGGAAGGCGTATACGAAACTAAAAGACATTGAAGTTCTCCCACTCACATCTCAGATGTGAGGGTGTGTGTGTATTCTCACAGATCCTCCTGTTACGGCCTTGAGTATATCTTGTCTCTTTGGTTACATCTCTGGGTCAACTAGGGGTTTGCAGTTCGAATTTCTAAACTAACCATTAACATCAGAATGCTTTATGACCTCAGCCAGAGGTCTGGATCTATGCACAACCATACACTTTTACCATATATGCAGACAGACATATATTTTGACCAAGTTTGACCATATATTTCCACAATTCCCCCTTTTGGACTCTACTAAGAGTCCAACACTCAGAAATATAAGGAAAAAGAAACAATAAACGGTCACATCAGCAAATAGGAAAACACTGTGTGTAATCAAACAAAACTATGGGTAACAGTGACATCTATATGTAACAACACTGTGAGTAAATGTCCAAACACCTGGTGTGTGTGTATGCTTGTCAAAACCATAAATGAAGGTGCAAAAAAGAAAAACTCTGTGAAAAATGTAGTGTATTAAAAAACATATCATGTGAGTACATAAAACGAAACATGTTATACATCATAGTATGTGGGGGTATTTTAATCGGTCGGTCTTTCACCGTTCCCGCCCCCAGATACTCCTAACAGCTCAAATATAATGAAAATTATCAGTTAGAATGTACAAAATTGTGTTTTATCAGTTCATGTGTGTGTTCCTGTCCGTCTGCCTCATCGTCCAGCCCCCGTCAGGTCGTCTGGTCCTCTCGTCCTCAGGATGTGTCTTCTTTCTTCGGATCCCTGGGGTTAGACTACCCGGGATCCTTGATCTCTGTCAGGGGATTATTCTGCCCCTTTTGTGACAGGATCTGTGTCTGAATCAGCCGATTCAGACTTCTGTGCCCTCAGATCAGCACTGGCTCCAGTGATACCAGGTGTCCCCCTTTCCTCTCAGCCGAACCGCGTGAGAGGTGCGTTCCGTCACTTGGTAGGGACCGGTCCACCTTGGTTCCGACCACTTCCTTTTATCACCTTCAGGAGGACCCACTCGGCTGTGTGTGGCTCCTCCTGGACTCACCATCTCTCCTTTCTCCTGTAATACAAATTCTAACACCAAAGCTTCAAATTCATTATATTATGGTTTATATTAATACCATACTGCATGCTTCTTCAGTCTCAGCCGGCCAGCTGGTCCAGGAAACTGTCGACCTGTAAGAAGCTCATAAGGTGTAGATTATATGGCGTTATTACCAGAACATCAATACAATAGATAATACTTGAACCCATATAAATTTGGTCTGTGCACAGATTTTAGCCAATTTTTGTTTTAGGTTTGATTCATCCTTTCCACCTTTGCCTTGAGACTGTGGGTGGTAAACTGTACCAAAAGCATGTTTCTTTTTTTTTTTTTTTCGGAAAACCATGTCTAGGGATGTAGGTGTTAATCAGGAACTTAATGACTGTTTTACTGTCCTCTCTTTTTGCAGGACAGGCTTCTGGCCATCCTGAGTATGCATCAACACACATCAAAATGTATCTGTATCCTCTCACAGAGTCAACCATGTCAGTGTAGTCAATGATTATTTCTCTACCTGTCTTGGTCTCTAGAGGATATTTTCCAATTTGTGGTTTGATAGTCGGTCTGGGGTTGTATTTACAACATTGGTCACATGTTCTGATCAAATACTGAGCCATGTCTTTCATGTAGGGGTGCCACCAGTGCTCAAGATTTTTCATCATCTGTGCCACTCCCACATGGCCTACCCCATGCGCTTCCTCCATGGCAGTCTGTCTCAGTCCAGGTGGCAGTATGGGGCGTCCGTCAGGCCCTCTCCATACTCCTCCTGTGTCAGTCGCCCCTCTAGCTTTCCACAGTGTTTTTTCCTGTGGAGAGGCTTTGTTTTGCAATTGCATCAAATCAGTCCAATCAACGGGGGGAGGCAAGTCTGTTTCTGAACACATAAAAATCATTCGCTCAACATAGCCTGCTGCCTGCTTTGCTGCCTGATCTGCTGCATTGTTTCCTCTTGTGACCCTGTCAGTTCCTGCTCCATGACCTTTGCACTTAATCACAGCCACTTTGCTAGGCAACAACAGAGCTTCAGCAAGCTCTCTCATTTCAGCCTCATGCCGTATAGGTTTGTTAGTTGCAGTGAGAAAACCTGCTCTCAGCCATTGCCCTAATTCCACATGCACTGCTCCTGCCGCATATGCTGAGTCAGTAAAAACATTGATGTCCTGTCCTCGACCTATCTTTAGTGCCTCAATCACTGCCCTCACCTCGGCTCTCTGCGCTGACTGCTGTCCCTCTAATCTTTCTGCTTTCAGTGTTCTCATTTCTTCCCCTGTGTCTTCAACAACCGCGTATGCTGCTCTGAGTCCTTCTGTGTCATGTCTAAAACAGCACCCATCTGTGAACAGATTTCTGGCCTCTGTTAGTGGTGTGGCCTGTAAATCCATTCTGACTTTTTCTTCTCTGGTTACCCTCTCTACACATGTGTGTGGCTCTCCAGCTCCTATCTGCTCTGCCATGTTGATGCCCTCATGTGTGAAGGTGATGTTTGGTGCTTCTAAAATCTTGCTCAACCTCCTCTGTCTCAATGAGGTGAGTGTGAATGTCTCTGAGTTCACGTATGCCACTACACTATGTGTTGTCAGTACATACAGCTGGTGTCCCATGACCATGTGTGCGGTTTTTTGAATTAGCTTAGCTATTCCTGCTGCGTGTTGTGTGCACTGAGGGTGTCTTTTCTCCATGTTGTCCAGGGGGGCACCGATGTACATCAGTATTACTCTCTCTCCCCCTTTTCTCTGGAACAGGATGCCATTGATGCAGGCATCCGTTCCAGAGACATCCAAATAGAAAGGTAAAGTGTAGTCAGGTGAGGCTAGTTCTGCTGCAGTGGCCAAAGATTGTTTAAGAGCAATGAATGCTTCCGAATGTTCCGCGGCCTGCGTCCAATTTAGGCGAGCTGACACATTACGCATGCCATGTTCTTTGACAAGGTCTCTGAGAGGTTGTGTGAGGCCCGTGTAGTTAGCAACAAAGTTTCTACTGTAACCAGTCAGACCGAGAAATGAGAGCATGTCCTTCACTTTGTCAGGACGCGGATGATGCAAAATGGTAGATTTGTGCGAAGGCGATATGCTGACCCCCTTTTGTGAAACAATGCGTCCTAAGAAAGCAACTTGTTTCCTGACTAATTGGAGTTTAGATTTGCTGACCTTAAAACCAGCTGTGGCCAGATGTTGCAAAACAGCCTGCGTGGCATCCAGGCAGATTGCTGCCGTTGGAGCTGCGATAAGAAGGTCATCAACGTACTGAATGAGTGTAGTGTTTTCTGGGAGGGTGCAGTGACTGAGTATCTGTTTCAAAACTTGATTAAAAATACCGGGGGAGAGCGCAAAACCTTGAGGTAGCCTGGTGTAGCGATACTGTGTTCCCTGATATGTGAATGAGAAAATGTCTCTGCATTCAGGTGCCAGAGGGAGACAAAAGAAAGCATTAGCTAAATCTATGCAGGTGAACCAGCTCTGTGAAGGATCCAGTTGGGCCAATGCCACGTATGGATTCGGAACTGGTACCGTGGGGGTTGACAGTGCAGCGTTAATGTCCCTCAGATCATGTGCCATGCGATATTTACCTGTCCCTTTCTTTTCTACAGGTAGGATGGGAGTATTCCAGTCTGAGTGAGAGAGTTCCAGCACGCCATTTTCAAAAAGTCCATGAATAGTATCTGCAATGCCAGCTCCGGCTGCTGGCTTGTGTGGATACTGTGGTATCCACAAAGGGCCTGGTGTGTTAATCTGAAACGTCACAGGTTCACAGTCCACCAGACCCACGTCAGTGGGGCCGTCTGCCCATAAATGTGGTGGCAAGCTGTCAATCACAGCCTGTGCCAGAGGATGATCAGTTTTCTCTCTACCATGATGTCTAGCAAGCAGTTCATGTGCCAGAGTGACAGTGTTCATAGTTGAAACAGTTATTTTGTATGCTTTAGCAGATGGAGAATACATGATTTGAGGTAAAGGTGTGGGTTGCCAGTCTGATTGCCCCATGGCACGTTTAACCATGCCACCTAGTTCTTTGGCCTGGTGGTTTGGATGTACGGCTAATGAGACGTGGGGATGCCCTTCGTCACTCATCATGTACCAAGACATTTGTTCTGGAGTGAGGTCCACACCGGCTGCCACGCCCTCAGGTGCCACAAAAATGTCTCGGACTGTAATAGACCAGTCCTGTCCCTCTAGGGAGTGCGCAAACTTCTCATGGTACCAATCAGTTTGCTGCCTGTCATAAAATAGAGTCACATGAGGGGGGTCAGGGGGAGAAACATATGGTTCGACCTGTGCTATCCAGGGCTTCCACCGCAGGTAGGCAGAAAGGATTCCTGGGTTCTGGGGAGTTTCAGGATGTAACATGCCCCAGTAGATGTCAGCACATGGGTCAGTCACAGGTCTCATCAGATATTGTCCGCCTGTGTCTGCAACATTACAGTGGAACATGGTGCCGTCCGGCAGTGTCACTGTCAGCCCGTCTGGGCCGCACAAAATAGATGCTCCAAACTTAATCAGCAAGTCTCTCCCCAGTATATTCAGAGGCAGAAGAGGTGAGTGTACAAAACAGTGTGAAACAGTCTGATGTCCCAACTGAGCAGTCATGGGAGTGGTTATAGGCAGAGTCTGTTTATCCCCAGAGAAGCCCATCACAGTGATAGAGTTGTTGGACAATTCCATAGAAGATGATTGAAACAGTGTAGAACAGGTGGCGCCAGTATCCACCAGAAAAGGCAGTGTCTCATCCTCTACTTGCATAGATAACATCGGGTCTGCCGTGCCGATGTGATCTGAGCTGCTCTGTGGGGTGTGTCATTGTTGTGAGAAGTCACAATCCCACTGTTCCCAGCCGGAAACAGGAAACTGTCCTGTGAATGGAGGTCCTGGGGGGCGGGAGGAAGCCCTCCGTGGACCAGACGCTGCACGTCCTCGGGCATACTGTCCCTGTCTGTGTGGACAGTCTTTGGCCCAGTGTCCCAACTCCTCACAGTAATAGCAGCGGTCACGACTTGGGTCTCCCCTCGGCTGTCCCCTAAGTGTTCCACCCCTTCCGCGCCTGTCTCTCCATCTGCCCCTCCCTGATCCGTACCCCCTGTAGGACCCCGTAGGCTGCTGATAATCAGGAGAATAAGGTGATGGAGGCACCCAAGGTGTGACAGGAGGTGCGTCAGAGCTTTCAGTGACAACCATGACTTTATTATTTTTATCTTTCTTTTTTTTCATTGGCCTTCTGTCTGGCCTCAGTCAATTGCAGTTTCAATAATTGTGCTTGCAAATCCTGGACATCCTTACTGTCAGCTTGTGCTGCCTCTTGGGCACGAGCCAAATGATGCACTAGATGTCTCTCCCACACACTGGAATCACACCCTGCCATGTCTGGGTTATTATCCATGGCAGTTTTTACGGTCTCAGGGACCCCGTTTAGGACGGCGGTCCTGTACCACACCCTCTGAATGCCTGGGTTACCAGGGTGGCACCCGGTGTGTTTGATCCATGTGTCTTTGCTTTGATTAAGATATTCTCTTGGACTCTGTTTGGGGTCCCATTTCAAAGTGGGAACGGCGGCTCCAGCAGGCAGAGGATATTTATTTCTTAGTGCTCTGCCTATTTCAGTGCTGACCTGAGTGAAAGGTGTGTCATCTCTCTGTCTAGTAGTGGCGGCGTCCTCCTCTATGTCCCTCACTTCTGAAGCTGTAAGACACCTAGAAATAACGGCCCGAAACTCACCTAGAGCGAGTCTGTGGCCTGCTGTCAGACTGTCAAGTTGACTCAGCCACATTGCTCCACCTTCGGCCACTGGAGGTAATTTATCCACTAGTGCCTGTACATCACCTAGTGGGAATGGACGATATTTGATCTGGTGTTCAGTTTGAATCAGTGGTAACTGATAGTTGAGTGTCTGTGTATTGTCATGTCCTTGAGATCTAGTTGTCATGTGGTGTGTTTTGCGTCTGTGTGCTAAGTGTTCAGCTTCATGTGTTTTCAACCACTCCTCAGTAGCCTTGGCCTGTCTCTGTAATAGATCAAACATCTCTCCCTGCTCCGCGGACCAAACACCCTCGACCTGCATCTGAATTCCAGCTGTCCTCCCTTCCTGTGATCCATCTTTCCACACGCCTCCCACGTGAAGTGTAGCGTCTCCAAATTGGGGGTTAGCGTGTGCATATGTGTGTGGTGTTAAGTCCTGAGCTATAGCAGCCCGCAACTCCTTTAATTCCTCCTGCAACTGTTGCACCTTGTCTATGTCTCCCTGCTTTGTGTTCACAATGTCTGGTGTCTGTGTTCTGTGTGACAGCAGGGCTTCAGCTGCAACACTTAGTGCTCCGTCGCAGCTCAGTTCTCTGTCCTTTCGCAGCTGGAAAGGTGAAAGGGCAGGGGCCTCTGGAGGCCCTTCACGGGTGCTAACTCCCGAGGGTAAAGCAGACACACTACTCACTTGGGACGTGTGAGAGCTGTCATCAGACCACGCCTCAGGGGAATCAGGCATGTCTGTTATGGCCAGTGTGCCTTGAGTTATTTGTAAAACTGGATATAATCCAGCAGATGAATGAGAGGATGGTGGTGCAGTAGGAGGGGGTGGTGTATACGGTGGGGGATCCTTATGTTTTTCTGCTTTGGCATCCTGTGTTTTGGGCTTCTCAGTCATGAGGTGAGTTAGACCCTGACCTATCAAAGCCCATCGCGCCCACTGAGCTCTCTTCTCCTCTGCTTTTTCCTGCTCCCTCTTAAATCTCCCTTTCTTAGACCAGCCACACTGCTCTGCACTCTTCCTGGCCTTCTCCCCCTCTGCCTTCGCTTCACCCTCCTTTCTCCAAAACTCCTTCTGTAAACAACCTCTATCTTTCATGCCACGGCCTATTTCTCCCAGCAAATTAATGACTGCCTCCCTCATCTGAGTCATCTCTTCAGATGCGGTTTTAGAGTCAAAAGCCTGATGCAGCGCTTTCTCTAAAATAATCAGTTGAGCTTCTACTGTTTTTAGTGGGCTGTTCGGACCCCACCCATCATCAACAGTGTCTCTGTTAAATTCTCCGTCCATGTCGTCAGTCATCAAAGTCTCAGTCAAGTGATTACGTGAAAATTAAAACTAAAGCTTAATAATAATGTGTTATTTGCAAAACTGTGCTCAGAAGAGTTAACAAAACTATGATGTTAGAAAAGTTCAGAAACTATGTTCACATCAGAAATATATACAAAAGTATGTGCACAACAAAACACTAATCCAGTCCGTGAGTGAACCTACTTCAACAGGCCACTGCTTTACGTTTACACCGATTAAGGTTTCCAGCAGTGCTGCTGCTTCAGTTCACCTCGTCTCTGGCATTCATACACATTCCACACTCATGCTTTACCCATTTATACTGCGAGCTCGGTGTGTGTGTGTCAGTACTGTATCTTCACTTCTCTTTGTTTCTCTTTAGGGGTGCTTCATGAACTCACAGGACTTATTCTCTGGTCTTGCCGTCCAGTGTAAGAACGGCTCACAGTTATTTCATTATTTACTCTCTACTCTCTGGTCTTGTCGTCTTTATCTCAGACGACTCACAGTTTATGAGTCTCAAGAGTTCCTTTTTTTTCTAGATTCTGGCCGACTGAGAAATATGGCACGCTGTGTCCCTGGTACTCAGTCCAATGGATTCGAGACTAGCCTCTGTCCGTGACACCAGAATCTTATATATCTGTAATTTGGAAGCCTGTTGACTTACTTCAACTCCCGCCTAACTAGTGCGGTCATTGTTTCAGTTTCCAGTCAGTCCAACATGCATACCTTGTGTTTTCTGCCTGGTCTTGTTCCTTTTTCTCTCTTTTTTGTAGTGATTTAGGGTTCCTCAAGCCCCGGGCCTCAAACCCAGCTTTTCCGGCCCCTCGTCAGAGCACCGGTGGAGTCGCCACACTCAGGATTTTCTGCTACCCCTTTTTCTCTTATTCCTCTGCAGGCATTATTCCTCTGCAGGCATTATTCCTCTGCAGGCATTATTCCTCTGCAGGCATTATCCCTCTGCAGGCATCATTTACTTATCTCTTAAACAGCTGTAGTCATTACTCATTTACCGTAGTCATATACATTCACTTACGGTTATTTCACTGTAGTCATATTCATTCACTTACAGTTAAATTCATTCAGTCAATGTTCTTTTTGCTTTTACAGACAGATTACTACTAAGACTCGGGACACGTTACATTTTAGAGTAGTCAATGCAGATATAAAAGGTCTGCTTACCTTATTGTTGGCGCCACGTGTCCTCTGTCTGTTCGTAATCGGCCCTTGTGTTCAATTGACGGATCTGAGGATGATTTTTTGCCCTTTGATCCCCTGGACGAGCCCCCAATTGTTGTGACCTAATCTGGTCACCCCGGATTCCCAGACTCCGTCCCCGAAGCACAGAACATTGAATGAAAACCAGTACTGATCAGTTTCAGTTTCGCCTTTATATAAAGGGAGAATGCACAGCTCAATACAGACCCCTCGATCTGCTCCTGCAGCTGACCATTTGCATTCTGTCCGTCCCATGCATTAGGCTCGTTTTATTAATCTCACAACAAGGTGTGGTTACATTTACATAGAAAGGCATAAAAGGTAATGTTTTTCAGTGAAACATGCATATTCAATAATCACAAGGTGGAAGGCGTATACGAAACTAAAAGACATTGAAGTTCTCCCACTCACATCTCAGATGTGAGGGTGTGTGTGTATTCTCACAGATCCTCCTGTTACGGCCTTGAGTATATCTTGTCTCTTTGGTTACATCTCTGGGTCAACTAGGGGTTTGCAGTTCGAATTTCTAAACTAACCATTAACATCAGAATGCTTTATGACCTCAGCCAGAGGTCTGGATCTATGCACAACCATACACTTTTACCATATATGCAGACAGACATATATTTTGACCAAGTTTGACCATATATTTCCACACTAGGCAACCACAGAGACCTCTGTTTGTGTGACTCAGAATTTGCTTCTTTACTGTTAGAATAAATTGTAATTTTGAGACCAGATATTGTCAACTTCTTCTTAATCAAAGAACCGGGGAAGATGAACGAAAGGATCCAGAAGATTTCTTGTCCATAACACCAGCTCTCCTCCAAGACAAGCTGTCCCTGCTGCATGTTCCAGACTCCATCTGCCGGTGGATCACTGACTTCCTGACAGACAGGAGACAGCATGTGAGGCTGGGGATGAATGTCTCGGAAACAAGGACCATCAGCACCGGTTCCCCCACAAGGCTGTGTACTTTCCCCTCTGCTCTTCTCCCTGTACACCAACTGCTGCGCCTCCAGCCACCAGTCTGTCAAGCTGATTAAGTTTGCTGACGACACCACCCTCATTGGACTCATCTCAGACGGGGATGAGTCTGCCTACAGGAGGGAGGTGGACCGTCTGGTGTCCTGGTGTGCTGACAACAACCTGGAATGCCCAGAAGACAGTGGAGATGACTGTAGACTTTCGGAAAGTGCCAGCTCCATCACCCCTCTCACCCTGACAGACACCCCCATCTCCACAGTGAACTCTTTCCACTTCCTGGGTACCACCATCACCCAGGACCTCAAGTGGGAGCTCACCATCAGCTCCCTTATCAAAAAGGCCCAGCAGAGGATCTACTTCCTGCTGAGGAAACTCAAGGTGCCAGCCAGAATGATGGTTCAGTTCTACACGGCCATCATTGAGTCCATTCTCACCTCCTCCATCACAGTGTGGTACGCTGGAGCCACTGCCAGGGACAAGCACAGACTGCAGTGTGTTGTGCCCTCTGCTGAGAAGGTGATAGGCTGCAGCCTGCCATCTATCGAGGACCTGTATGTCTCCAGGACTCTGAGGCGTGCAGGTCGGATCACAGCTGACCCTTCTCACCCTGGACACGGACTCTTTGAGCCACTCCCCTCAGGCAGGAGGTTACGGTCCATTCGGACCAGAACCTCACGCCACAAGAACAGCTTCTTCCCCTCTGCTGTTGGACTGTTAAACTGTAATTAATGCACTGCTCTGCACTGTCACTTCACAAGGACACTTTAGTATAGTCACTGCACAATGATGACTATTTGCACTGTTTACTCCATCTTGCACTACTTGCACAGTAGTACCACCTCACCGACCCATGTGGTACCTGTTACATTACTACATTATTACACTGTTCCATTCGTTCATATAAGGGTCTATGTTTACCATTACATCCGCCAAGTATTTTATGTTCTGTTCATTGTATGTCTGTTATGCCATGTCTGTTATGTCATGTCAATTTAGTCTTACTTTAGTTTATTTACTTAATTTTATCTTAGTTTTTATTTTATTGCATGTTAATTATTATATGTTCTTTGTATGCACCAATCACTAAGGCAAATTCCTAGTAATGTGAACCCCCTTCACTTAGATGGCAATAAACACGATTCTGATTCTGATTCTGAAGAAGGTGAAACATTTGAAGTAGTGAAAGCTGAAAGCTGTAATCAGCCATGCTCAGCACAGTTAGCCGAACTCAAAGCATTGACTGAAGCTTGTGAGTTGGCTCAGGGTCAAGTAACTAACATCTACACAGATTCTGCTTATGCAGATGGTGTCTGCCACATGTTTGGTGCATTATGGAAACAACGAGGTTTCAAGAAAACTGATGGCAGCCCAATTCAACATGGTAAACAGATAAGAGCTCTAATGTCAGCAACGATGTTGCCACGACGTCTCGCAATCATAAGATGTCAAGCTCACCGTAAAGGTAATGATCATGTGATCAGAGGAAACAATGCAGCAGATGAAGCAGCTAAGGCAGCTTCTAAGTGTCAGGAAGCCATTTTGGCTCCATTAATATCATTAGAACCTGCAGCAACACCAGAGGACATCATTCTGATACAAAAAGAAGCAGGACAAAATGAAAAAGTACTATGGCAAAAAAGAGGAGCAACAGTAAATGACAAAGGGTTGTGGAGATCACACCAAGGTCTCATAGTTGCACCAGTGACATTGTTAACCATACTGATATCACAGTCCCACAGTGTTGATCACTGTGGAACGGGGGGAAGTTGTAAAGAAAGTAAGACAACAAGGCTATTGGTCGCCATACTTACAGGCTATAGTCAATGAAGTTCTAAATCAATGTGAAATCTGTGCGCAGAACAATGTTCGTAAAAACATAAAAACACCAGTAGGACACATTCCTACTCCAGAAGGACCGTTCAAACACTTGCATCTTGATTATGTTGACATGATAAAATCAGTGCATGGAAAACGATATATGCTAGTTGTAGGGGTGTGCATCTCTCCAACATAAGACGATCCGATACGTATCTCAGTACATGAAGTATGATACGATTCAGAAACGATACATTTTAAAATGGAACGATTCAGTTCGATTCGATAGGATTTCATTGCGATACGATACAATATGCTTTGATTCGATTTGACAGTTTACATTATGAAACAACACGTCTGAACTATAGATGTAGCATTACTTGCCTTCCAATAGATTTGTCAAAGACAAGAGAACATCTGTAACTTTTGACATGTGAATTCAGAAACATGTCATGTTTATTAGTGTAAAATATTGCACTGTAAGAACTTTACAAAGCCCCTCTGAAAATGGAAAAACAAACAATTACCACAGGCTTCTGTGGTAATTGCCACTCGTTCTGCGTTAGACATCTTTTCTTTGACTTCAACTTTTACTTTATTATACAGCTCTGCCACGCACTTGTCAGTGAAATGCTGACGGCTTGATATGTTGTAACAGGGCTCCAGTGTCTTTATCATGTCCCGAAGACCCTCATTCTCCACGACAGAGTATGGTCTCAAGTCTTTAACAATAAACCGGGTTATTGACGCCGTTATTACCTTGGCTCTAGCTGAGTTGTGGCTGAGCTTTGGCTGGAAGAAGTCTTGTATGTCTGCGTCCTGTTGTGTCTTTGTGCTAGCTATGCTAGCCTGCTGTAGCCGTTGTAGATTGTGTCGGTGTTGGACATTTCACATCTTTCCCTTGCAAACAACACAGCGCTATCTTATGTCTCGCGATAGTGTCATGGGCCGGTGCATGAGAGTCAGACAGGGAGATGGCGACAGAGAACAACATTTTTAACCATGTCAATCTGAAATCAACTCTGCCCACTTTCAAGCAGTTTGTGGACTGTAAAACAAGAGAAAATAAAACTCTAGATTTACTGTATGCTAATGTTAAAGAGGCATACAGCTCCATAGCTCTCCCTCCCTTGGGCAGATCAGACCATAGCCTAGTCCATCTCAAACCCCAGTATATACCAGCAGTACAGCGGCAGCCGGTGACCACCAAAAATGTACGGAGGTGGACACCGGAAGCCCTGGAGACCCTGCAGGGATGTTTTGAGGTGACTGACTGGGATGTGTTCTGTGACACCCACGGTGAGGATGTAGACACACTCACAGACTGTATCACAGAATATGTTAATTTTTGTACTTTTGTATTTTTGATTCTCTAATCCCCACCAGGTCAATACGCTGCTTTCCAAACAATAAACCATGGGTGACAAAGGACATCAAGGCATCACTAAACAGAAAGAAGACAGCCTTCTTGAGTGGAGACAGAGAGGAGATGAGGAGGGCCCAGGCAGAGGTGAAGGAGAAGATTGAAGAGGGCAAGGAGAGCTACAGGAGGAAGCTGGAGAGCCAACTTGCCCGGAACAACTTGAGGGAGGTATGGAGTGGCATGCGAACCATCACCGGCCACAATAGGATCTCTGACCAGCTGATGGATGGAGACCTGCAGGAGGCCAACCAGCTGAACCTGTTTTTCAACAGGTTTGATAGTCCACTCCCTGACCACCCTCCCCGTCCCCCTCCCTGTGATGCACCATTAACACCTGTCTATAACAACAATGTACCTCCTCCCCCTCCCCCTAACCATACTAACCAGTCTCACCTCCCAATCAATAACATCACCCTGCCCCCCTTACCCCACCTTCCATTAACAACCCCCCAGCCTCCCTGCCCCCCTCCCCCATCAGATCTCTCTCTCTGCTCTTCTGTGTCCACAGTTACCATCACCACAGAAGATGTGAGGAGGGAGTTCAGTCGCCTACGACCGGGAAAAGCTGCAGGACCAGATGGACTCAGCCCCAGAGTACTCAGGGACTGCGCCACACAGCTGTGTGGGGTCTTCCAGCACATCTTCTCCCTGAGTCTGAGCCTGATGACTGTCCCTGCCCTGTGGAAGACAACATGCCTTGTTCCTGTGCCCAAGACCAAACATCCAAGCACACACAACGACTACAGACCAGTTGCTCTAACTTCACATGTGATGAAGTCTCTGGAGAGGCTGGTCCTGAAACACCTGCGTGCTGTTGTGGAACCATCGCTGGACCCCCTGCAGTTTGCTTACCAGCCCCGTATTGGAGTGGAGGACACCATCATCTACCTGCTGCACAGAGCACACACCTACTTGGAGGAGGCAGGTAACACTGTTAGAATCATGTTCTTTGATTTTTCCAGTGCGTGCAGCCTGCCCTTTTGAATAGGAAGCTCCTGGACATGCAGGTAGAGACCCCACTGGTCACCCGGATCACTAACTATCTTACAGGTCGACCACAATTTGTGAGGCTGAGGAACACCGTCTCGGACACGATAGTGAGCAGCACGGGGGCACCCCAGGGCACAGTACTGTCTCCATTCCTGTTCATTCCTGCTCACAGTCCTGCCACCTGCAGAAGTTCTCGGATGACTCTGCCATTGTGGGCTGTACCAGCAGAGGTCGGGAGGCGGAGTATATGAGTGTGGTGGACAGCTTTGTGGAGTGGTGCGGACAGAACCACCTGCAGCTGAATGTCACAAAGACAAGAGAGCTGGTGGTGGACTTCAGGAAGCACCAGACACTCCCAAACCCGGTCAGCATCAAGGGTACCAACGTGGACATTTTGGACAGCTACAAATACCTGGGTGTCCACATTGACCACAAACTGGACTGGTCCACAAATGCAGAGGCAATATACAGGAAGGGACAGAGTCGCCTGTATCTACTGAGGAGACTCAGGTCCTTTAACCAGACCATGCTGCTTTAACCAGACCATGCTGCAGATGTTTTACCACTCGGTGGTCTCCAGCGTCATCTTCTACGCTGTAGTGTGCTGGGGCAGCAGGATGAAGACGGCCGACACCAACAGACTCAACAAGCTCATTAGGAAGGCTGGCTCGGTACTGGGAGTGGAGCTGGAGTCTGTGGTGGAGGTGACAGAGAGGAGGATACTGAGGAAACTCCTCAGTATTCGTAACAACACGTCTCACCCCCTGCACGACACATTGCTGTCCTACAGGAGCACATTCAGCGGTAGACTGAGACTACCGAGGAGCAGCACAGAACGCCACAGGAGGTCCTTCCTGCCAGTGGCCATCAGACTGTATAACTCCTCCCCTTTCTGTAGGGAGAAGCGCTAGATAATCATGTCAGGCATCACTGTCATTCCCTCCACTGTCTATATTTATGCTTACTTAGCACCTTACATCTCCATATTGTATCCATGTATCATATATTGTGCTCATACTGCGTACTGTACTCTTATTTTTGGATTATAGTGACACTTATACTCTTATACTCTGTACTTAACGGCATGTAATGTAACTTGATACCTCTGGCACAAGAATTTCCTTCGGGATTAATAAAGTTTTATCTTATCTTATCTTATCTTAAATCGATTCATAACTTCGTAATCGGGCCATCGGCCGGTTCATCCTACATTTAGGCCGATACAGGGCTCTGTGTACCGATGCACTCACATCTTTTTAATCAAAACCGATTTTCCAATTCAAATCGGTTATTTTTTACACCCCTAGCTAGTTGTAATCGACCCATTTAGCCGCTGGGTGGAGGCCACTCCATCCAAAGATCTTGGAGCAGAAACTGTTGTTAAATTCCTGATAAGAGAAGTAATTCCACGATTTGGCATACCTTCTGAAATAAGTTCAGATAATGGCTCAGCATTTGTGCAAAAAGTTGCTAAAGGTATTTTGCAGCAGCTACGTATAAAACAGAGGTTGTCTGCAGTGTACCACCCAGAGAGCAATGGGATGGTTGAACGAATCAATGGAACTCTGAAGGCAAAACTGAATAAAATCTGTGCCAGCACAAAGTTAAACTGGGTTGATGCTTTGCCACTTGCTTTAATGAGTTACCGCATGCAAACTCACCGCAGCACGCATTTAACCCCGTATGAAATGCTAACAGGTCGACCCATGCCAGCGCCCCAGCTGAGAGGTCCCTATAAAGGACCTCCACTGGAACAATTACAGATAGAATTGAAGGACTATATGAAGCAACTAATGGCAATTCATAGATAATCTATCTGCAGGAGAAAAAGAGGGAGCCAACTCTCGATCAGGAGATTGAGAGGCCAGTGGTGCCTGGGAATGAGGTCTACATCAAGGTGTTCAGGAGGAAGTGGCACCAACCCCGACGGGAAGGACCATATAAGGTGGTTCGAGCAACGCCCATGGCTGTTCAGGTCGAGGGGAGCACAACTTGGTATCATCTGACTCATTGCACTAAAGTGAAAAGAAAAGACAAGGGTGACGTGAAAGGAAAAACTGAGGAGCAAAATGACTGATTCTTTGCATAATAAACTGTCTGCTCCTTCGGTTGAGGATCTCAGTGAACTGTCCGGCCCAAGGCAATCCAAATGGCGAGCTTCGGCTGGAGGAACTCCAAAGAGGAGCCACAGCCAATAACTCAGATGAGTATGATGCAACACACCCACATCCACAAGCAGAGTGCCAGAGCATGCCAGTGTACTCATCTACACTCCGTAACACTAGTCACATACGTGTGCACAGACGAGATAAAAGAAACCTGAGAAGGGGATGGAAATGGCATGTTGAGTGGGTCCTCCCGGTGAGTCCAGAGGAGAATACAACTTATGAAGTAACAATTACATCACCAGACTATGATAAAGAACAATTGTGTGGGCTGTCAGTAGCTATGAAAGTGCAGATAGAGCGGGGTACAGAGGTATGCCATGTAACATTAGTGCCAGGAAATCCATTCTGTATAGAGATGAGAATCATATCTCGTCTTAATACATAATAATAAGAGAGATGACCGCCGGTGAATGTGTAATTTGCACCAAGTCTCCCACAGCATTTCCTATTGTAGTTCCAGAAAGACATACGTTTAAGAAGCGTACCCAGTTCCAACGGCAAGAATGTAGGGAAGGAAGATTTAAGTCTTGTCCAGACGCACACATACTTTACAGGCTTCCAATGTGTGGGGCTCAGTGCAGACTTCTGTATGGGACCAGGAAGGCACATGCTCTTCTTGACACCTGTGTGTCATGTAAATTCCATGAGGCATGTGCAGAGTTTGAGCTACATCCAGCGCAGGAAGAGCCCCCACTAAACTATAAGGTTGACTATCAAGCAAATTATGAGTGTTTTGCAAGTGGAGGTTTCACAAGAGAATTAAATGGAATTGAGGTAGGCAATACTACAGTTAATTGTAATGTAACATGGGTCCTGTCCTGGTTTCCTAGCTCAAATGTATTACCAGTTTTTGTAACTAAAGCAGTGTGGTTTGAAAATCCAATACCACTAAATCATAGCGTGAAAATATGGTCATGTCAATACCATTCTTAGCACTAATGCGTGAACAAACATATGCCATTCCAGATAGCTACTGGATGTGTGGTGGTGACACTCTAAGGAACGCTCTCCCACCACGATGGAGGGGACTTTGTACTCTAGTGAGATTAAAAACACCAGTTGTAATGATGTATGAAGGAGTGGATCAGATAGTTGATGTCAGGGATAACCCAGAGGTCATGTCTAGACGAAGGAGAGAGCTTTTCAAGCCACCACCAGCAATCGCTCTCAATAGCATAGGACAGCCAGTAGGCATTCCTATGGAGTTTAAAGCTCAGGATTATCCACTCCCGTGGATAACCATTAATAAGAATTTCACTTGGCTTAACTATGTATATTTCAATCAGCAAAGGTTCATCAATTATACAACTGAAGCTCTGGGTGCTGTAGGTAAACATGCGACCAGTGTAATGGCATGGCAAAACAGGCAGATGTTAGACTGGGTATTTGCTGAGAGAGGAGTGTGTGCTCTGTTTGGAAAATATTGTTGTACTTACATACCTAATGCTACATCACCAGAGGGAAGTTTTACTGTTGCTATGAGTAAATTACAGGAACTAAGGGAGGAAGTGCATGAGAATGCTGGTAAGGGGGGACTCTCTTGGGAAGGGTTAGACCAAATCTTAGGAAAATGGGGTGCCGTTTTGGCAAAAGCAGCCATCAGTGCTGCAATAGTTCTGATTATAATTTTCTTTTTGACATGTTGCATCGTGCCCGTGCTGAAGAGACAGTGCCACTGGATGATGGACTCACAAATGAATGTAATGATCGGATTATAGAAAGCCCACATGCCACATTTCTCAATGCTACAACAGCAGGCCCAAGACCACATCGCTCTCCAGGAACTGGGAGTGAGGGCGCCTGATCTGTTTCCAGTGCCATCGTATCTGGAGGACGATCCAGAGGAGGAATGAAATGACATACACCTGACATACATGATTCACATGACATAACATACACATAAAGTGCAGCACATAGGTTCACGGAGGGGATGACATTCTTACATTCAATAAAGAGCATCACATCTTCATTGTCATATATTCATGATTGATTTCATAACATTCAGTCAGTTTATGTTTTGTTTTCAGTGTACTCATAATCAGTTGTCTTCAGTAATTCCATCGTTATCTGGTCATTTAAACATTTACTCTAATGTTAACACCCACCTGAGGGGGGATATGTGGAAGAAAAATGTTCGTGTACTGATAGGTTAGGTTCCGAGAATGCTTTTTCTTGGTACTTCCCAGAACTAAGGAAGTGTTTATTTCAAGAGTTGGAGAGTTGAAAAGCCAGATCAGAATGACCTGGTTTGTCCTCAGTTGAACTGGCTACGTGCGCAAAAACAAGTCAAGATGATATGAAACAGATGTGGAAATGAACACAATGCCAGAATTAGTTGCTAAACTTGGACACCCTCATTAGCACACACACACGTGCACGCAGAACACGCATACACATACACACACAGGCAGGCTCACAGGCAAGATCTTCAGTTTGAGGTTCGGGGGCTTTCATCTGAAATTGCTGGCTGATACGTGTCAACAATTGATCTGAATAAATCCCGCTGAAGGCTGACTTCTGACTCCTGACTTTTGTTCGACTCAAATTGTCAACAGTTTATGTAGACGATAGTTGAGATCAGTTTGCATATGGCAGAACTCATGAAATCATTTGCTAAAACTAGAACCTTAAAGGGGAAACAGCACATCAGAAGAAAGTCAGCAGCAGCCAGGTTGCTTAAGTAGATCTCAGGTGCAGTGCAGGCCTTCTTGTGGAAGCAGAAAACCACCAACACAAACAGATTGAGCACAGCACACTGATGGGAAGGAAGGACACCTCCATCATTGTGAGGTAAAAAAATATGTCACTATAACACTGTGTTTCATTCTGATATGTAGTCTGGATGCTCAGGTTGGCAGACATGCCGTGAAGACACAGAGGAAGTAAACTTAGCAAACAAAGCAGACAGCTTTCATTGTTGGTAACACAAGAGTACTCTATTGTATTTTCACGACTATAAGGTGCTCCTAAAACTCTAAAACTTTCTTAAAGCTCAGACCCGAGGGTCCGATCGCACATCACGCAGCTCAGAGCACAACAAGAAAAAGGCCACACAGGCGCAGCAGCAAAACAGAAAATTGTAGACACCTTTCAAATTGTTATGCAGAATAACGTGTGAGTAACAAACCAATCCGCTGCATCTTTATTATGTAATTATTGCGAGCTACAGCGCTATATGCAGCGAGTAATCAAACTATATACAAAGTCATTCCTTCACAACAATAAAGTTCTACTTAACTCACTGTTATGTCCCGTTACCTTTGTGTCATGTATGTGTCGAATACAGAAATAGACCCCATAATTGAGACTGCGCCTTATAATGCGGTGCGCCTTATGGTCGCGAAAATACAGTAGTTTTCACAGGAGGTGTTACATGTTGGTGTTAAAGTTACATGTTAATGGTCATAACACTGTTGTTACGGCCCTAGGCCTTTGAATTATTTTGAGGGTTTGGTTTGGTTTTCACCCCTCTGTGTTTTGTGGACCCTCCCCCTTACCTCGGCATCGTGACGACAATTTAATTATTCACTGCATGAATACCATGAATACCACCTGCTTTTGTCCCGGTGCCTGTTTTTTTGTTTTTACCCTGGGCTACTGCAGACTCACTGGGCACTGTCACTCTTCTCTCAGCATCTGCTTCACCTATGAAATAATATGTAGATGGAAATACTAATGCCAGGACACAAACAGCATCTTTGTAATGTTAATGTACCAATGAACCACTCCATTCAGCTGTGCCTGGGCCTTCCCTAATTTCAGTTTCAGCAATATTGTCTGCCTGGCTTTGCTCCTCAGATGCTACAAAAAGCAAGCCATAAAGAAATCCTTTTACAGCACACTTATTATACACATATACATTATTTAATATATTATTACTTCATTTTATTTATTCATATTATATCATTATTAATTATTTACAAACCACTTCTACCTCCAACAACTGTTAATATGTAAACTGTTCTTTGATTCTATTGTATATTTTTATTGGTAGTTTATCCTATTATGTATATAGCTTCTCTTATCTTATAGCCCATTGTGGGACTAATAAAGATATTCTTAATTTTTAACTTTTTAAATAAATGATATATTATGTAAATTCGGGGAGCTATGCAAAGGGGTGTTTGTCTGAAATGGTAGCTCCCAAACTCCCCTCTATCTCTTAAAGAGAAAGGTCAATTCAGAGTGAACAGTGCCGCAAAGATTCATTCATATTCTACCATGATTACTACTATTCCTCGTCCAGCCCACTGGGAATCCTCCCGACTCTCCCGATTACCCACTCCCCCTTGGTCTGTGTCACAATAATGATCCAGGAGAATGACATCACTGCATTTTATTTGTTTCTGTCTATGCCCCTATACACAAATGGAAGACGTACAATGCACTCAGTGTTACACTCATCTGCAGGAAAAGATGATCATTGTTTATCTGACAATACAACATGTTCCTCCCACTAACAATAGTCTCCATAACTGCTGTGTCACTTTCAACTTATTATAGGCTACATTTACAGCCACTAGTGTCACTTCAGTTTCATACATACAGTTACTTCTCAGTGCACACAGATAAAACACATCCCACTAAAGCTCATCAATACCTTTTAGGTGAGAGAGTCATTCCTGCTGATGAAGGATAAACTGTCAATCACCCAGCTGCTCTCTTCCACGAGCTTCAGCATCTGATGTAGAAAATAAAGTGATGTTAATGTGATGTCAGACAAAGGACTTTGTAACCACGGCCACTGTTGCCCCTCTTCTTGTTGCATCATGTGCAGAAATCAATGTTTTACCTTCAAGCCAAGAATACATTTGTTCATCAGGATGTGGGAAAGCAAAGCTGTTATAAGTGCACATCTTCATCTTCTACTGCAGTGAAATATGAGGAACTACATCATTAACCATTAAGAGCCCAGACAGAGCTCCAGTACATGTTACATGGACATTTCAACAACCAGCACCACCTTTCACTGCAGACCATGTTAGTGAGAAGAGCTGGATACTGACACCACCTGCAGCTGCAGCTCTGGACTCCTCCCAGGATATGTAGACTGTACCTTCCACTGAACATGTATCCAGAACGATCCAGTGGTTTTCAGATATGATGTCACCATGATGTTTGTAGAAAGAACACAGTTCAGCTGCTGAGGAGTAGTTCACTTCAGTTTGACATTTGATTTAGTTCTCTTAAAGAATATAATTTACATTTCTAATATATAACAGGTTTTTGTATTGAAAGAAAAAACAGGACAGGGAAGAGCAGGACGACTGTCCACACTCCAGTCCGGTAAGTGGCAATAATGCTCCTTGTAAGTTGGCTGCCAACTGCCATTAAACTGAAGAAGAAGAAGAGCAGGAAGAAGGAGGAAGAGGAAAACAAAGACGAGCACAGCGACAGCAGAAGTGTAACTACTGTGAGTGTGTTATCATCTGAATGGCTGCTTCTGAGTCTCTGAGAGCTTTTATCAGCGAGCAGCTAACTGCTGCTGCTGCTGCTGAAATATTGGGAGTGTTTGAACAAACTATTGTCCAGTACGAGGAAGAGCAGGACCGGTGTGTCGGATCAACTGGTGCCCGAATTAACTGGTGACTGTGTTGGTGCGGTACAGATGTAACGTGGGCGTGTCTCTGCAGGTCCCGTTTCTGTTCAAACCAGGAAGTAAACATCGGGAGTTCTTCCATAAAATTCTATTTTTACTCGTTTTAGGAGTAACAATGAACGTGACCATGTCGGCCAGCATGTACCAGCATGTTCAACGTCCTCAGTTGTGTGGAAAATAAATATATTATGAAGCCAAATTTAAAAAGAAAACGCGGTCACACCTTGAACCGATGGAGGTTTGTTAACAGGGTCAATAGAGACCATACATAGCACCTGCTAGTTATGGTTGGGTAGATTTTCTATGGCCATGATTGTTGATTCCTGACCCCCAGGAAAATAATATTGGAATATAATAGTTCTGATTGTGTCTGTTATTCGAAGACAGAATCCACGCATCTTCTGTGGATGTAGGCTGTCACAGTTTAACCTGGCTGTGGAGGTGTGGACCACGGCGCTGCATGCTCAGTGCTGTACTGTTTACTTTTATGTGTAGGTTAAACCACAAATCAACAGTGTGCTACACAAATGCTGCTGATAATGTTAACAATAATCTAATCGTGAACCTACATCCCAAGCAGTATTGTCTGTATTGGATTATTTGGTGCATGTATTTTGAACAGGCAGATGCGCGGACACCAAAAACCTCTGTTGACACCGCTAAACTTTTTGTTGTAATCAAAAACTCATATTGTTGTTTTGCTGGTCACGTTTAAACAGATGAACAGCAATAAATGAAAACGTTTATCAACTTGGGCTACACTGATAATGCTCAGCTCAAGAAGTGATGACGTACGCAGCGGTAATGTGCGAGCGTCTTCGCCCAGGTTAACTGGTGACCCTCGCACCCGGCGTCTTGACGGGTAAGATGCAGCTTGTGTTCCTAGATGAACAGTGTGATCGTTCAATAACTCATAAATATCGATCTCATCACGCTAGTATCGAGTAAATACTGATCCTAACGTTGGTATCGATACTATCGATATTTAGATCGATTCGCCCACCCCTACAGCTCAGTGTTATTGATGCTGCTGTGTGTGATCTGAAAACTGATCAAACTGTGATGTGTCTGATGCTGACAGAAGAATCAGATGTCAGACAGTCGGATCCTCCTCTGTGACACCATTTACATCATATTAGAAATCTGTCTGCTTCTGGTACATGCAGCTGATCACCAGCAGGGGGCTCACTGCTTTGCTGTCACTCAATGTAAAAATGTAACTGTTAGAATGATGGCATGGCTCACACAGGTGTGTGTGGTTGAGGTTAATCAGTGCCAACAATGTTAGCTTCTCTCTACAGACTGTAAGAGAGACAGTCTGACTAAAGACAGGAGGAGGCAGAAATGTCACTGTATGGATGTCAGCTGTAAGAAAACACCACAGAAGAAGAAGAAGAGGCAGAGGAAGAAGAACAGAGAGGGGAAAGTGTTTGTGGTGACAGTGGATTGGAGTAAAGCTCAGCTGCTACAACAGAACAGTTTCTGAACACATGTGTAGCCACCAAAACTACACCTGGTACAACAAAGGATCACAGTGAGTGGAGGACCAAGGTTGAACCAGAGGACCAGAGCTGAGCTCTGGAGGCCAGAGAAGTCCTCCTGCAGCCTCTGCTCTGCTGACCCTCTGTTCTTTGTTCTTGCTGATCTTTTTGCAGTGTTTTGCTGATTTGTCTATATAATTATATCATGTGAGGATGTTTTGACATAGCAGATCATCATTTGTGATTCAGATAAAATTCAGATCACAGAAAGGCCTTCCTATTCTCACTTGTGAGAGTGAATGAATTATGGTTTTGTATTTTCATTGGTCACTGAAGAAACAGTGGTGGAATTGTAACCTTTTAAATGGGATTCTGTTTGGTTACCATAGAAACCACTGAGGAGGCACTGATGGCTGTGGGGTTGTTAGGGTTGCTGCTGCTGAGTGGAGTCATTCTGGTGGTCATTATGATGGAGATGCTGCAGGGTTTGTTGTGTTGGTGGTTGTGATGGGATGGTGGTCCCTGATAGGGGTGCTGCCGAGTGGGGTCATTGGTTAGGGGTGTGAAGTGGTCCCTCTCAAACCTGCAGTAGAAAGTCTTGAGGTCGTCAGCAGTGGGGGAGGTCGTCTCCTGTGGTTTGTGATCTCCACACTTATGCATGGTCGTTAGCAGAAAAGCTGTTTTTCAACTCTTCTGAGTATTCCCCTTTTTGCCACCTTGATTTCCTTGGTGAGAGGGTTTCTCTCCTGCCTCTACAGGACTCTGCCCCCACTCCTGTAGACTGTTGCATAACAGGAAGTGGTCTTGTATTAGGGTGTGACCCTCCTGAGAAGCAGAACCTCTCCTTTATAGGGGCTGTCTTGATGACTGCCTCTCATTTCCACCTGTTGTCTGTTCCATTTGCACAACAGCAGCTGAAACTGATTCACAATCAGTGTTGATCCTAACTGGACAGGCTGGTTTCACACAAGTGCTGCTATTTTCTGAAACAACTTTGTGAGTTTTTGTAGTGTAGTGGTTATTATTCAAAAAGGTAAAACTTCAGCTAAAAATTGTAATCTAACATGTCAGATCGTCCCTACGACCTTCCTAAACACAAAAAATACATTTTAACTGTTCAAATTGGCTAAATACCATTGAAAATTGTATTTTTAACTCACCATGATGACTAGGCACTGATGGAGATTAAATCAATATGACTGCCACTGAACTATGACCTTTGTGTCAAGCTAAAGGATCATGGGAACTGCTGCCATTTAATAGATTAAAACCTGGAACTTCCAAATTTCCATCTAATGAAGATTTTAAAACTTTCTCTTCTAATAATTCAGAATGTGGAATTTACAAATCCTCATCTCATTTGTCTTTGTCTAGCTGTTTCGCTGTTCATCCAAGCAGCTTCATCAGTTCTGCCTGCCTGCAAGTGTCATAAACTGTCTTCCTCATTTTTGTGTCTCTTTGCAGGTCTCTGCCTCCAGATCTTCGTGTGTACCTGTGGTCCGGCCCCTGAATATTCCAATGAAGCACTTTGAAACAACTCTGATTGTAAAATGTGCTATACAAATAAAAGTGAATTGTCTGTCACGAGCACTGGAAACCACCCCACCTCCACTCCACTGATTAAGCAGTCCCTATTTCTGTTTAATGCAGCAATCTCTAAACTAAACTCAAAGAAGGGAGCATACACAAACATTTAAGTATATGCTAAAACGTTTATTTTAGCATGATACATAGAACTGAATGCTAGAAATATAAACATTTAAAAAATAAAGACCACCCTCTGCAGTAACTTAGAGGGGGTTATTTCTCTTATTAACAAAAGAAAATTTCTGACATCGTCATTTACATAATTCCTGAATGTTCCTCCTTAACCATATTTAACATTTAAAATGAGGTGTCGTCGAGTTGAGTCGAACAAAAGTCAGGAGTCAGAAGTCAGCCTTCAGCGGGATTTATTCAGATCAATTGTTGACACGTATCAGCCAGCAATTTCAGATGAAAGCCCCCGAATCTCAAACTGGCTTGGCTATATATCTTTTTTAGCCAAGCCTGCCTGTGTGTGTGTATGTGTATGCGTGATCTGCGTGCATGTGTGTGTGCTAAAGAAGGTTTCTAAGTTTGGCAACTAGTTCTGGCATTGCGTTCATTTCCACATCTGCTTCCTATCATCCTGACTTTTTTTTGCGTACATAGCCAGTTCAACTAAGGACAAACCAGGTCACTCTGACCTCGCTCTTGAGCTAAACACTTCCTTGGTTCTGGGAAGTACCAAGAAAAAGCATTCTGGGAACCTAACCTATCTGTACATGAACATTTTTTTCCACAGAGGTCATGGCGCACACTCCCCGTCAGAAAGGAGTGGTCGCTCTAAATCGTCATTCTGCTTTTGCAGTGGATTGGTGAGGTGTGCTGCTGCACCCCCTGGAGTCTGCTCAACATGAGGTCGTGGCACACTCCCCATCAGAAAGGAGTGGTGGCTCTAAATCGTCATTCTGCTTTTGCAGTGGATTGGTGAGGTGTACTGGTGCACCCCCTGGAGTCTGCTCAACATGAGGTCGTGGCACACTCTCCCCGTCAGAAAGGAGTGGTCGCTCTAAATCGTCATTCTGCTTTGCAGTGGATTGGGGAGGTGTGCTGCTGCACCCCCTGGAGTATGCTCAACATGGGGTCGTGGCATGTTCTCTCCATCAGAAAGGAGTGGTTGCTCAGAAGCTTTCTTCTGCCTCAACACTGGCGTGGTGGCAGTCATTTTATTTAAGTAATAGTTTGCAATGTCTTTCTTAATTTTGGTAATGTGCACCTTGCACTTTGAAGGTGAGAAAACCTGTTCTTGAAGCTTACTTGAGTTCTTTGGACTGAACAGACACTCTTTTGCTAGCTTTACAGGCAGCTCATCCTCTGACGATGAAGTGGGCCCTGAGGTGGAGTCGTTATAGACAGGTTGTTCATCAGTTGAGGTTGTCTCTGATGAATTGCTAAAAAAGGTTCGTCGTCACTCATCTCTTCATTGTGTACAACAGTAGCACTCTTCAGGGCTTTGAGTCTCAATTTCCGTGTTTCATACCCTGAAACCTTGTCAGGCAGAGAGACATAAAACCTTTCTGCGGTGTGGGGGTCATGGCACATGAATTTTGCCACTTTCTTTCTCTAAACTTCAGAGAGGTGCTGGTTGGCCTAAAAACCCAAACAAATGTTTTAAAAAGTATGTTATGAAAGACATCCATTTTGCAACTGTCTGAGTACAGGCACGTGGAATTGAAAAGCCATAGATTACAATTCGGAAGTTGGAATTGGTATACACCAGTGGTTCTCAATTATCCCTTTCTTGACAGGTACACTGGCCAACTGGAAATGGAAAAAGTGACTCAGTCTGACCTCTAGTTACAGTCAACATTCCACATTTCAATCTCTAATCCACCATCAAATTAAATAGATTACAATTTGGATGAAGGAGTGGGAGACAGGACAGAGAGGATGAAGAAGAGAGAGAAGAAGAGAAGAGTGAGACAGGACAGAGAGGATGAAGGAGAGAGAGGAGAAGAAGAGGGAGACAGGACAGAGAGGATGAAGGAGAGAGAGAGGATGAAGAAGAGACAGAGGAACAAACATGCAGCAGACATCAAACATTGCAAAGAACAAACATGACAGGTTGCTAAAACTAATTCATCAAATTAAATAGATTACAATTTGGAATCAATAGATAAATTATATTTATATTTAAATGTATGTCTGTTTCAGGTTGAAAAACACATCAAAAAATACTTACACACATAACTTGTCCATTTGATTGATGAATCTCAAGTCTTGGGAGACGTTTGTGGTGGACAGCCCAGCCGCCATGTACTCACAAAAGCGAATCCCATGCCTGGCTGTTTGCTGTGCATTTTCCCTGTCCTTTTTCCCTGTCCGTGACCCCACACGGAATTTTTCTGTAGATAAACACAGTAAACATTATTCTTTTACAAAATAGTGCAAACAGGAAAAATAAATAATTCCTCAAATCTCTTTACTCTCTCACCAACACTTGGACCTGGGATGGAACGATGGACTCTGGCAGAGGAGCATCAGAGTCTAGGTGTCTCTTCCTCATTAAAAGGCTATCCGAAGAGGGGGTGCGGGTCTGACAGGTGGAAGGAAATGGCAAACTGGCCATTTCAGGGGTTTCAATGGAGGAGAAAACATCTTCATCACTTTGTTCTGGCAGCGGGGTGGAGCATTTGTTGTTGGGACTGATTACACTGCAGTGAAGATCACTGGTGATTGAGTCGTGGCTCGTCACATCATTAACATTACTTTCAACCTCTTGGGATGCTGATCCCATTTGGACCGTCATATTTTCCTCATCAGTACAATCCATGCGTAGAGTCCAGTCCTCAGTTAAGGGAATAAAGCCATTGTCTAACATAAAATAGATATAAAATTGGAAAGTATAAACCACAGTTCCAAATTTCTGTATTTATAACATTGTGTTTGCTACACCAAAGCCATAAAGATCTAGCTCCAAGTCGCATTGAATGGACCCTCGCACTATGGCATCCTTATCTGTATTATATTGTATCATGTACCTTCATTGTCAGCACCAACGCCAATTGTTGATACCATTGGCTTCTCAGGGTTTGACTGCTGCAGTGCCACAAACTCTTTGACAATTTCTTTTCTCTTGGCATCCCTCATGATTGGTTCTCGTTCCTGTAGCCATTAAATATTCTCATATCACACAAATCACATGTGCAAACACCGGATTCACTACAAATCTTGCACATGTTTTTTAAAACTTTTTTAAATCAAAACTAACTTAATGAACTTACATCAGGTGATAGTTTATGTAATTCTTGCAAGTGCTTATCGAGGCGAGTAAACTTGGTCTTGTCACAGATTGGGCAGTCCAGTTTCTCTGTGGTACTATGGTGTGAAAAATTCATATTAAAGGCTTAATCACAGCAAACCTAAAGCTGACAAATAGATGTGCTGGTGCTCTTATGATGCATGTAAAGTGCAAGTGAAGTGCAGATCCTGAACCTCCTTAAGTGGCAAGGAAGGGAAGGAACATTGGAGCAGGACACAGCTCATAAGGGAGACCCTTCCTGCTAATAGCCAGCTGGGTGAAAGAAGAGGGGAAGAGATAGATAGGACAGAGAGAGAAATTCATACATTACAGAGAACAAACATAAAAGGATGTTGATGTTGTCAAGCTGAACCTATTGTTGTTTTATTATAGTGGATGTATATATGACCAGTTAATAAATATCTGTCTTTGCAAAAACGTGAAAAACATGATTTGTTTAATCTTACCGAGCGTTCCCATATTTCATGAGAAGCATGAACTCATTTTGATTGGGCACAGTGTGGGACACTTTCAGGTGTTGCTTTAAGTTCTTGTAGCTCAAAAAACACAATCTGCATATTTTGTCACCCTGCAAATAGTTAAAGTTAATACATCCAATAATTAATCATTACAAGACACAGTATTCTCAGCAAATGATCACAAAGCGAAATTATCTATTTCTACTTACCATCTTGCCTAACTGGTCATTTCAAACACTGATATCTGTGGATTTAGAGGGATTTAAGAAAGAAAATGGTCAGAAAGTTAAAAAGTTGGATATATTCAAACAATAAAACCTTTTCCTATTCTACTATGCTCTTTTATCACTTTTAATCCCAGGAGCAGCAGTACAGAGCAGCAACCAAATGACCATATTATGAAAATGTACTTGGTTGTCACCAGCATACTTCAGGGTTGTTTTTCTACATGTTTTTGTTGCTTGTTTTTAAAAGAATCTTCATCCTGACAGGGAAAGTTAAACTATTCCCTGGACTGTTTACATTATGCCACATGCACTGCCTTGCACTATTACATCTTTTGCACTCTCACTGCTTTGTGCCTTCATTTTGTGCCTTGTATTTTGTGTGTGCCTCATGGTAGGTACACTTTTACACTTGATATTTATCTTATGTTCTTAGTTATATCTTATATGTTGTGGAGTTGAGAGCAACGCAATTTCGATTCTCTGTATGTCCAGCACATATAGCAGATTTGACAAAAAAGCTGACTTAGACTACCTTCAGCTGTGCGTATCATTGTACTTTCTCCCTTTATCTTCTGCATTTTGGAAACACTTCTCTCTGACTGTGCTGTCAGAGATTCTCCAAGACGCTGCTTGCTGCTTTTTACTTCAAGCTCATTTCCTTCCATGTCTTCAGAAGCATTCTCTGCTCCCACACTTTGTGTTGAAATGTCTTTGCAGTGTCTCTTCCTGAGTTGGTAGTTCAGACCTACACGTTTCCTTGTGTCTTCAGAGTCAGGCTGCTTCCCTCTTTGTCCAAAGTAACCCTTCCTATTCTTCTCACAGGTGTAGCATTCACACATTTCATTTCTCTTCCCAAAATAGTTAGTGCCATAGAAACATGTTATCTCCTCATCAGGTGAAATGGGTTGAATCACTTGAACAAAAACAATATTCATGTCAGTTGCAATGTACTTGCAATTTGGATGGCAGTCATGGTTACTAAACCTTGCAGGCCCAAGCCACAGCTGGTCGCAATGTTTGCGCAAGGAATATATCACGCTGAAATCATTAACTCCAGCCTTCAGCATAGCTTGATCAGAAGCACTAACTGCTGCTATGCAGCCCATCAGGACCTTGATGTGCTGTCTTGCAGACCAGTATCGTGTCGAGATAACCTTTGCTCCATTGGTCTCTGAAGAATATCTGTCAATGGAATTTATAGTGACACCACTGTCCAAGAGGAAGGCACTGAGGTAACGCCAAACATGTTGCCTGAGCAGTTCCTGACAATGTCTTCCCAGATGGTTAAAATAGTTACCAGCCATCAGTGCTTTGAATGTGGCATTGAAGTCACATGTACGCTTAAAGCTCAGCAGGCTCTCTTTGAGAACATCCCAACACTGAATCTCTGGTAAAGGAGTGATGTTCATTTTATGGGTGTTGAAACCAAAGCCAGCACCAGCACCAAAGCCGTGGTCAGATCATCAGTCTCACACAGCTCTGCAAAATCCATGCTGGTCCATATGCATTCCTTCCAACCATCAGCAGTCTGGGAGTCTTTAGGAGTCAGTGGAAGGTGCTATAAGATCAGTAGTTTGTAGCATGGAATTCATTTCCTGTGGTTCATCTTTCTATTAAATGCAGTTCTTGAATCCTCCAAAATTCAATATATTTACACTGTTTGACCCTAACTTTAAGTTTTCCTGTATTCTCGAGGTGTTAAAGCCCCAATATTTGGTGTTGAACTTCCATATTCTGATCTATGCCCATTCAGATGACCTGCTGAACTTTGGTGCCAATTCTGGGGCCCGTCCACATGAGCAAAATACACAAAATTGATCACCATCTATCACAGCACATATAAAAGCTTAGTATGTTTGTGTTTGCAACACTGACATTTTTACTTGAGCAGTCAATTTACTGGGACTTAACTGGTACAGGGTTAAATAATTTTAAACAAATGCCCAGATTTTTAAAATGTAAATTAAGGTTTTCTACTAGCTGCATAAGTAGTCACGAACAATACAAAAACAATTCTTCGTAAAAAATAACTACATTTTATATCCGTAACCTAGTCAATACAACACATGTACTCATTTGATCACTTTATTTACCATTTTAATTTTTTCCTATTCTGAAAAACTCACTTTTCCTACTTCCCTATGTGTCACGAAACACCTCTTGGGTTGTGTCAATCAAAGCCTGGCATTACAGCAAATCCACGTGTGTCCGTGTTTACACACGGTTGTTTACACACGGTTGTTTACACACAGTGAGCAGCAGCAGCAGCACAGAGAAACACCGCAGAAACAGCGGGATGTATTTGTGAATTTGAACAATATAACTGCACTCTTTGAGTATTTGGCAATCAAAGCAGAGCGCAGTCGCAACATGGCGGATCTACGTGTGTCCGTGTTTGCACACAGTGAGCAGCAGCAGCACAGAAACACCGGAGAAACAGCGCGATGTATTTGTGAATTTGAACGATACATTGTAGAGGCTTTAGTTTTGCATATCGATGTGGCTGCGTGTTGAGGTTTATAGCATTGACGACAAGATGTCCTTGCAGTCGGCTAAAAAAAACAAACAGCACGAATTCGTGCCGTCATAGTTGTAACAGTTGTAACTAATTGTAGGTTCCTACTTTTATCTATTTCTCAACTCACGTGATGTTAGACAGTGGAATAAGTCATACACAATCAAGTTTCTACACATTCTGTACGTTAAAAATCGTTGAACAGTTAAGATTTACTACTTTATGTGTTATTTATGCTGCGGGACTTCTTGCTTCTTGTTGAGCTTGAGATCTCCTTCCGGTTGACCACACCTACTTCCGGTTGACACGGAACACAGGATTTGTAGTTCTAATCTAGTGCATGCCTGACAGCATAGATTAAACGATTGAAGGGTGAAATATTATTATGCAGTGTGGGTCCACATATGTAGAAGTGTGTCCCTAACATGAAGTATTAATTTTATAAGTGTTTATTACTCTATACATACTACTATAATGTGTTTTTATTAGTGATTATTAGTCTCATATAACTTAGTTTTGTAACCCACCCCCTTTGTCAGTGTTTGTCAGTTTTTTCTGCTCTTTGGAGAAAGCTCTGGTTGATATCTATATGATATATGGTTGTAAATTAAAATCTTGAATACTGTAGTAAATATGTTCTTTAGATACAACTCAGGGATTTAAATGCTATGTAGGTATTTAGATTTATTATATGTTTTCTATTTCATATTTCAATTTATCTTTAATTTCTACTGTCTGTAACAAAAAAGAATTTCCCCTCAGGGATAAATAAAGTAATTCTGATTCTGATTCTGAAAGGAAGAATGTGTTTATCTTGCTTCATAGAAGGAGACAGGACAGAGAGGATGAATAGAATAGAATAGAATAGAATATACTTTATTAATCCCTTTGGGAAGGTCCCTCTGGGAAATTTGGGTACCAGCAGCACTACAACACCAACAGTCAGAGCAAGAAGAAGGAGAGAGAGGAGAAGAAGAGGGAGACAGGACAGAGGATGAAGGAGAGAGAGGAGAAGAAGAGGGAGACAGGACAGAGAGGATGGAGGAGAGAGAGGAGAAGAGAGAGACAGGACAGAGAGGATGAAGGAGAGAGAGGAGAAGAGAGAGACAGGACAGAGAGGATGAAGGAGAGAGAGGAGAAGAGAGAGACAGGACAGAGAAGATGAAGGGGAGAGAAAGAGAGAGAGAGAGGAGCAAACATGACAGCAAGATGAAACAGTGATTATATTATATATATTATAAATATTGGAAGACAAAGACAAGGAAGGCAGCTGGACCAGATGCCATTAGCTCCAGGCTCCTTAAGTCCTGTGCAGACCAACTGTGTGGAGTTATGGAGCACGTCTTCAATCTGAGCCAGT
>NW_021144813.1:140387-142887 GCF_900634625.1 Parambassis ranga | reverse complement strand
GATACAGTACAGAGCAAACAACAACCAAGTGCCCGCCTCAATATCAGAGTGCCTTGGCAAGCTCAACAGTGTCGGCTATGTAAAGAAACACTCACGACGGCCGGAAGGGCAATGAGTCATATGAGGAAGATACACAGGGTGCGCAAGGTGATGGCAATCTGTGGGACCTGCGCCAGTGTCTTCAACAACCTAGCCATAGTGGTTAGGCATGAACCGAAATGTGGCAAACTCAGGAAGCCTCCTCCCGCTCCAACTTCTGCCCCAGGAGTTTTTCTGCTAAACGAGGCCTATCGGTATACATGAAAAAGAAACACCTGACTGCGTATTATGGTGATTCCTCTGGATCTGTCAAGACCCAGGATGTCCCTACGAAAACTCTGGATCTCTCCTTCCTGGTGGTAGAGTTGCCTTCTCCTCCTGAGGTTTCAGGAGTCAAGGACCAACTACACCGAACACTAAAGAGGAAGGGATCATGTAAAGGCAGCTGCATGACACCCCTGTCTTCCAAAACCAGCGACATCGACCAATACATAAGGAAGCTGGTGAGATCACTCACGAGGAGGCTTGTGAGATCCCAACACCACGCTCCTAGAACCAGAACCAAGACTCACAAAATTTGGCAAACGGGCAAAGGAGCATAAATACAAGAACATACAAAGACAATATGAGACAGACCGTTCTAAGACGGCTATGTGGGTGCTAGACGGGAAAGAACCCTCCCAATGCGGGAGGTGAAAGGTCGAAAGGTGGTAACGTCTACCTTTAAGGGGTGTGGGAAGCCCCGGACAACTTTAAAGGTCTTGGCCAGTTTGCCAACCTCCCAACAGTGTCCAACGGAAAGCTGGGTGTCCCTATCGCACCGGAAGAGGTTGTGAGAGCTAAAAAGAATCAAAAGTGACAGTGCCCCTGGGCCAGACGGACTAAGGAGTGGAGATCTCCTCAGATGGGATCCAAGAGGCTCCAAACTGACCTGCCTATTCAATACCATCCTATACTCAGGGAAGATTCCCAGGAGACTTAAGCCTTGTCGAACTACCCTCATACCAAAGACTACTGATCCGAAGGAACTGGCGGACATTAGTCAATGGAGGCCAATAACAATCAGCTCGATCCTGTATAGAGCTCTCTCTGGCATACTGACGGCTAGACTGACAGATGTGTGTCCCGTACACCCTGGCCAGAGAGGGTTTATACCCTCCCCCGGTTGTTCGGAAAATCTCACCATCCTTAACGGGATGATGAGACTAAGCAAATCTACTCGGACCCCACTGGCAATTTTCTTTATTGACTTTGCCAAAGCCTTTGACTCAGTTTCCCACACTCACATTGCGGAAGTCCTGCAGCGAAGGGGACTTGACGTACTGCTCCGACAACTCATCAGTAGTGCGTACAAAGGGGTAACCACAAAGATACGCACTACTAAAGGTGACACGGCACCTATCCTTCTCAGCGGATGACCTGGTACTAATAAGTCGATCCTGGGACGGCATGGCCTTGAACATTAAAATCTTGGAGACCTTCTCCAAGTTGACAGGACTTGGAATCAACCCCAAAAAGTGTCATGGCTTCATGATCGGAGAGAAAGGGCGTTCAATAACAATCAACAACTGCGAAGCCTGGGAGTTAGAGGGCACTCCCATACACGTGGTTGGGGTTCTTGAGTCTACAAAATATCTGGGGTCCAGATTAACCCACTTAAGGGCATCCTTAAACCGGATCTGAAAGTGATGGCACAGACTCTGACGAGGAAAATATCAAGGGCGGCACTCACACCATCTCAGAAAGTTGGTATCTTGAAGATGTACGCCATGCCCTGACTAATCTACGGTGCTGATCATGGGATGGTGGGCATGGGTGCACTTCATGAAGCTGACAGAGTGGTTAAGATGGCGGTAAAACGATGGTTGCACCTAGAATCATCTATGACAGATGGCCTACTATACTCCAGATGGCGGACTCTGTATTTTGAAAATGGCGGCTCAGATTCCCTGTGTCCAACTGAGAAGGTTGATTAAAATGATCAACTCGGAAGAGGAGGAAATGAGAAAGTTGATCAAGGCATGTGTGTCGGTAACAGAGGTCTGGAAACTTTGGAAATCGGCAAGGGCGATATGTGGTTTGTCAGAAGTGTGTAAAGTCCCTCACTTACCTGACATTTCTCTGGAAGGCATTTCCACTATGGCATGGAGGAGTGTGGAATTTGAGAGATGGTGCAGCCTCCGGGCGCAAGGTGTTGGTGTCGTTTGCTTTAAAAAAAAGACAAACTGAGCAATAGTTGGCTGGGCGATATATCACGTAATAGGTTCAGAGACTGCATCCTGCAAGACTCAAGTGATTATTGCCCTCCAGCTAAGGACTGGAACGTTCCCTACCCTATCTACGAGAAAAAGGGGGCCTGGTGACACCTCCTTGATGACCCCATGTCGTCTGTGTGGGTTGGCCAAAGAAACAGCCAAACACTTCATTGGACAGTGCAAATGCCTCAAAAGAAATAGGATGA